>NC_084613.1:83964929-83989929 GCF_033978795.1 Nerophis ophidion
AAACATTGTACCTTCAACACATTCCACCATGTTGGAAATTCAAACTTCCTCTTTTTCCAAGTTCAAAAAAATTCCAGGATTTTCCAGAATTCCTGCTTTTCCAAAGCCCTATTTACACCCTTTTTTCTGGTGACTACTCCCTTACATATTTTTCTACTTATTTTAACCGTTCCACCGTCAAAACATTCCTCTTAATCAAGACCAAAGACAAAGTTGTTTTTGGACTGGAAAGAATTCCCGGTAATCCCGGAATTCCGGTATTCCGTAATAAAAATTTTCAATTAAAAATGTCACAATTCAACATTTCTTGACTGATTTGAAAAATTTTTACATCAACCAATTCAACTCATTCAGACCGTTCAAGTTTGGTTTTTTTTTTACCATTTAAAAAAAACAACTCCCGTTTTAGCCGAAATTCCCAATTTTGGGGGAAATTCTCATAAAAATTAAAGGAAGTTTTCACAATTTCCACATTTTCAATCCGATTCGAACTGTTCCAACTTCAAACTCTTGAACCTTTTCGGTAATCGCCGGCTTTCCCTTGACAAATTGCAAAAATTCCCAGATTTCCCAGAGTTCCAGGTTTTCCTAGACATTTTTCCCATTCAAAATGAATTATCCATTTTTCAAACTTCCACTGTTTCCACGTTTTACAACCTTTTCAAAACATTCTACCTTCAACACATTCCACTATGTTGGAAATTCAAACTTCCTCTTTTTCCAAGTTCAAAAAAATTCCAGGATTTACCAGAATTCCTGCTTTTCCAAAGCCCTATTTCCACCATTTTTTCTGGCGACTACCCCCTTCCATATTTTTCAACTCATTTTAACCATTCCACCATCAAAACATTCCTCTTAATCAAGACAAAAGACAAAGTTGGTTTTTGAACTGGAAAAAATTCCCGGTTTTCAGGAAATTCCAGGGATTCCATAATAAAAATTCTCAATTAAAAATGTCATGACTTCAACATTTCTTGACTGATTTGAAAAATTTCAACATCAACCAATTCAACTCATTCAATTTTTTTTTTTACCTTTTAAAAAAAAAAATCCTGTTTTATCCGAAATTCCCAATTTTGGGGGGAAAATCTCATTAAAATTAATGGAAGTTTGCACAATTTCCACATTTTCCATTCGATTCAAACTGTTCCAACTTCCAACTGTTCAGCTTATTCGGTAATCGCCGGCTTTCCCTTGACAAATTGCAAAAATTCCCAGATTTCCCAGAGTTCCAGGTTTTCCGAGATATTTTTACCATTCAAAATGAATTATCCATTTTTCAAACTTCCCCCGTTTCCACGTTTTACAACCTTTTCAAAACATTCTACCTTCAACATATTCCACCATGTTGGAAACTCAAACTTCCTCTTTTTCTAAGTTCAAAAAAATTCCAGGATTTTCCAGAATTCCTGCCTTTCCAAAGCCCTATTTCCACCCTTTTTTCTGGCGACTACCCCCTTCCATATTTTTCAACTCATTTTAACCATTCCACCATCAAAACATTCCTCTTAATCAAGACAAAATACAAAGTTGGTTTTTGAACTGGAAAAAATTCCCGGTTTTCCCGAAATTCCAGGGATTCCATAATAAAAATTCTCAATTAAAAATGTCATGACTTCAACATTTCTTCACTGATTTGAAAAATTTCAACATCAACCAATTCAACTCATTCATTTTTTTTTTTTTTACCATTTAAAAAAAAAAATCCCGTTTTATCCGGAATTCCCTATTTTTGGGGGAAAATCTCATTAAAATTAATGGAAGTTTGCACAATTCCCACATTTTCAATCCGATTCGAACTGTTCCAACTTCCAACTGTTGAGCCTAATCGGATAATCACCAGCTTTCCCTTGACAAATTGCAAAAATTCCCAGATTTCCCAGAGTTCCAGGTTTTCCGGGACATTTTTCCCATTCAAAATGAATTGTCCATTTTTCAAACTTCCACCGTTTCCACATTTTACAACCTTTTCAAAACATTCTACCTTCAACACATTCCACCATGTTGGAAATTCAAACTTCCTCTTTTTCCAAGTTCAAAAAAATTCCAGGATTTACCAGAATTCCTGCTTTTCCAAAGCCCTATTTCCACCATTTTTTCTGGCGACTACCCCCTTCCATATTTTTCAACTCATTTTAACCATTCCACCATCAAAACATTCCTCTTAATCAAGACAAAAGACAAAGTTGGTTTTTGAACTGGAAAAAAATCCCGGTTTTCCCAAATTTCCAGGGATTCCATAATAAAAATTCTCAATTAAAAATGTCATGACTTCAACATTTCTTGACTGATTTGAAAAATTTCAACATCAACCAATTCAACTCATTCAAGTTTTTTTTTTTTTTTTTTTACCATTTAAAAAAAAATCCAGTTTTATCCGAAATTCCCAATTTTTTAGGAAAATCTCATTAAAATTAATGGAAGTTTGCACAATTCCCACATTTTCCATTCGATTCAAACTGTTCCAACTTCCAACTGTTCAGCTTATTCGGTAATCGCCGGCTTTCCCTTGACAAATTGCAAAAATTCCCAGATTTCCCAGAGTTCCAGGTTTTCCTAGACATTTTTCCCATTCAAAATGAATTATCCATTTTTCAAACTTCCACCGTTTCCACGTTTTAAAACATTTTCAAAACATTCTACCTTCAACACATTCCACTATGTTAGAAATTCAAACTTCCTCTTTTTCCAGAATTCCTGCTTTTCCAAAGCCCTATTTCCACCATTTTTTCTGGCGACTACTCCCTTACATATTTTTCAACTTATTTTAACCATTCCACCGTCAAAACATTCCTCCTAATCAAGACAAAAGACAAAGTTGTTTTTTGAACTGGGAAAAAATCTCGTTTTTTCCGAAATTCCAGTTTTCTGTGATACAATTTCTCAATTAAAAATGTCACAACTTCAACATTTCTTCACTTATTTGAAAAATTTCAACATCAACCAATTCAACACATTTAGACCATTCCCCCCAAAATTTTACCATAAAAAAAAAAAAAAAATCCAGTTTTACCCGAAATTCCCAATTTTCGCGGAAATTCCATTAAACTTAATGGAAGTTTGCACAATTCCCACATATCCCATCCGGTTCAAACTGTTCCAACTTCAACCTGTTCAGCCTATCATGGGCTTTCCATTGAAAAATTGCAAAAATTCCCAAATTTCCCAGATTTCCAGGTTTTCCGAGACATTTTTCCCATTCAAAATGAATTATCCATTTTTCAAACTTCCACCGTTTCCACGTTTTACAACATTTTCAAAACATTCTACCTTCAACATATTCCACCATGTTGGAAATTCAAACTTCCTCTTTTTCCAAGTTAAAAAAAATTCCAGGATTTACCAGAATTCCTGCTTTTCCAAAGCCCTATTTCCACCTTTGTTTATGGTGTATACTCCCTTCCATATTCTTCAACTCATTTTAACCGTTCCACCGTCAAAATATTCCTCTGAATTAAGACAAAAGATGAATTAGTTTTTTGAACTAGAAAAAATTCCCGGTTTTCCCGAAATTCCAGGTATTCTGTAATACAATTTTTCAATCAAAAATGTCACGACTTCAGCATTTCTGGACTGATTAGAAAAATTTCAACATCAAACAATTCATCTCATTCAGACCATTCAAGTTTTTTTTTAATATTTAAAAAAAAAAAATCCCGTTTTACCCCAAATTCCCAATTATTGGGGAAATTGTCATTAAAATGTATGGAAGTTTGCACAATTCCCACATTTTCCATTCGATTCAAATTGTTCCAACTTCCAACTGTTCAGCCTATTTGGGAATCACGGGCTTTCCCTTGACAAATTGCAAAAATTCCCAGATTCCCCATAACCCAAGGTTTTCCTGGAAATGTTTCCTATTCAAAGTAAATTGTCCATTTTTCAAACGTCTACTGTTTTCACATTTTTCAACTTTTTCAAACCATTCTACCTTCAACACATTCCACCATGTTGGAAGTTCAAACTTCCTCTTTTTCCAAGTTAAAAAAAATTCCAGGATTTTCCAGAATTCCTGCTTTTCCAAAGCCCTATTTCCACCTTTTTTTCTGGCGACTACCCCCTTCCATATTTTTGAACTCATTTTAACCATTCCACCATCAAAACATTCCTCTTAATCAAGACAAAAGACAAAGTTGGTTTTTGAACTGGAAAAAATTCCCGGTTTTCCCGAAATTCCAGTATTCTGTAGTACAATTTTTAAATTAAAAATGTCACAACCTCAACATTTCTTCACTGATTTGAAAAATTTCAACATCAACCAATTCAACTCATTCCATTTTTTTTTTTTACCATTTAAAAAAAATAATCCCGTTTTATCCGAAATTCCCTATTTTTTGGGGGAAATTCTCATAAAAATTAATGGAAGTTTGCACAATTTCCACATTTTCAATCCGATTCGAACTGTTCCAACTTCCAACTGTTGAGCCTAGATTCCCAGATTTCCCAGAGTTCCAGGTTTTCCGAGACATTTTTCCCATTCAAAATGAATTATCCATTTTTCAAACTTCCACCGTTTCCACGTTTTAAAACATTTTCAAAACATTCTACCTTCAACACATTCCACTATGTTAGAAATTCAAACTTCCTCTTTTTCCAGAATTCCTGCTTTTCCAAAGCCCTATTTCCACCCTTTTTTCTGGCGACTACTCCCTTACATATTTTTCAACTTATTTTAACCGTTCCACCATCAAAACATTCCTCTTAATCAAGACAAAATACAAAGTTAGTTTTTGAACTTGAAAAAATTCCCGGTTTTCCCGAAATTCCAGGGATTCCAGAATAAAAATTCTCAATTAAAAATGTCACGACTTCAACATTTCTTGACTGATTTGAAAAATTTCAACATCAACCAATTCAACTCATTCAGACCGTTCAAGTTTGGGGTTTTTTTACCATTTAAAAAAAACAACTCCCGTTTTAGCCGAAATTCCCAATTTTTGGGGAAATTCTCATAAAAATTAACGGAAGTTTGCACAATTTCCACATTTTCAATCCGATTCGAACTGTTCCAACTTCAAACTGTTGAGCCTTTTCGGTAATCGCCGGCTTTCACATTTTTGAACCTATTCAAACTATTCCACACATTCCACTCATCCCGAAAATGTATACTTCTTTTTTTCTAAGTTGAAAAAAAAATCCAGGATTTTCCAGAATTCCTGGTTTTCCAAAGCCCTATTTCCACCCTTTTTTCCTGGCGACTACCCCCTCCACATTTTTCAACATATTTTAACCGTTCCACCATCAAAACATTCGTCTTAATCAGGACAAAAACAAAGTTGTTTCTTCTTCTAAACGGGAAAAAATTCCCGGTTTTCCCGTAATTCCAGGACTACCATTTCTCAATTAAAATGTTACCTCTTCAACATTTCTCGACCGATTTAAAACATTTCAACACCAAACATTTCAACTCAATCAGACCACTCAAGTTGTTCACCATTTTTTTTTTAAATTCCCGCTTTACCCAAAATTCCCAATTTTGGGGGGAAATTCCCATTGAACTAAATGGAACGCTCCCCAAAGTTCCACGATTCGCACATTTTTCATCCGATTCAAACCGTTCCAACTTCGAAATATTCAGCCTGTTCAGGAATTGTGTGCTCTATTTCAACAATTACTCATTTTGGAGGTTCAACTTCAGCATCCATCCATCCATTTTTTACCGCTTGTCCCTTTCAGGGTCGCAGTCACACGGAATTCCAGTAAAGGGAAGAAGATTAAGAGCTATTCAGTAGGATTTAAGGTCCAAACTTACATCACACTCAAATTTTTGCTGCATGCCTTTGGTAAGTGCCGGAGTGAGAAGAGGTTTTAAAATAATTAGCGCATGCTTACTTTTACCGCATGCCTTTGGTAAGCGCAGGAGTGAGAAGAGGTTTTAAATTAATTAGCACCCCGGCGGCAATTCAAGGAAATACGGTATTCCTTGTCCAGTTTGAGAGCAAATATTCCACAAACATGCATCCATAATTTATTCATCGGACTGTTTTTTTTTTTGTATGTGGTCAAATATCTATAAGTTACAAATAAATGAGACGTACACTTCCCCGGTCATTATTTTCCAAATGGAGGAGGCTGATTTCAATACCGGTAATTTGAAATCGCATAAAGGGAAGAATATTAAGAGCTATTCAGTAGGATTTAAGGTCCAAGCTTACATCACACTCAAATTTTTGCTGCATGCCTTTGGTAAGTGCCGGAGTGAGAAGAGGTTTTAAAATATTTAGCGCATGCTAATTATTGGGGCGGCATAGCTCGGTTGGTAGAGCGGCCGTGCCAGCAACTTGAGGGTTGCAGGTTCGATTCCCACTTCCACCATTCTAGTCACTGCCGTTGTGTCCTTGGGCAAGACACTTTACTCACCTGCTCCCAGTGCCACCCACACTGGTTTAAATGTAACTTAGATATTGGGTTTCACTATGTAAAGCGCTTTGAGTCACGAGAGAAAAGCGCTATATAAATATAATTCACTTCACTTCATTAAGAGCTATTCAGTAGGATTTAAGGTCCAAGCTTACATCACACTCAAATTTTTGCTGCAGGCCTTTGGTAAGTGAAGGAGTGAGGAGGGGTTTTAAATTAATTAGCGCATGCTTACTTTTACCGCATGCCTTTGGTAAGTGCAGGAGTGAGAAGAGGTTTTAAATTAATCGGCGGCAATTCAAGGAAATACGGTGTTCCTTTTCCAGTTTGAGAGCAAATATTCCACAAACTTGCATCCATAATTTATTCATCGGACTGTTTTTTTTTGTGTGGTCAAATATCTATAAGTTACAAATAAATGAGACGTACAAATACCAAGGAAACGACAACAAGTCTGCAAATAGTGTCCAAAAAGAGAGAGGGGGGAAAAAAACTGTACAATATTGGGACCCCAAATAAAAAGTACATTCTAAATCTACGCGGCTGACATTAAAAAGTCTTTGAAATGCTATTTTTTACAGGGTTGTTGTTTTTTTTTTTGTCAATATAATTTACATAAATATATCCCAACTGTTCCACTTCCGGTAGAAAAAAAAAAGTATTGTGCAATGGTCCAAAAATTCTTGAAAAAAGAAAAAAGTCTTTCTGTTTTTTTTTTGTTTTTTTTTTTAATGTATATATTCATGGTCACCACGTCCTGCCGTACAAGAGCGCCGAGCACTGCAGCGCCGAGCCGTACTCGGCCCCCGGGGAGTTGAGGTGCGAGAGGCCGGGCACCTGGCTCTGCAGCGCGGGCGGGCTGGAGGAGTGCGGGCCCAAGTCCGGGGAGTGTCTGGCGCTGCCCACCGGCTGCTGGTGCGCCTGGTTGCCGCCGGCGGACATGAGCATGACGTTGGCGGCCTGCGGCGGGTGTTGCTGCGGGTGCTGCTGCTGGTGGTGCTGGTGGTGGTGGTGCGGGTGGGCCTGCGTGCTGGCGGCCGTGTGTCCGCTGCCTTGGCACGGCTTGCCGTCCTTCACCAGCACGGGCACCGCCACCCTCCGCGGGGACTGCTGCTGCGGCTGCTGCTGACAAGACCCGCCGTCCGGCTGCATCTGCTGCTGGGTCACCTTGTCCTTGGCCTGCCGCTTCATCTTGTAGCGGTGGTTCTGGAACCAGATCTTCACCTGCGTGGGGGTGAGGTGGATCATGCTGGCCAGGTGCTCCCTCTCCGGGGCCGAGAGGTACTTCTGCTGCTTGAAGCGTCGCTCCAGCTCGTAGACCTGCGCCTGGGAGAAGAGGACCCGCCGCTTCCTCCGCGGGGTGGACGCCAGGGAGCCCATGCCTTTGGCGTGGACCTCCGCCAGGGAGCCCAGGCCGCCCATGCCGCCCATGTTCATGCCCGAGGAGGAGCCCATGAAGCGGGAAACTGGCGGGGGGAGGGGGGGGGGAAGAACAATATTTCACTTTATTCATCCATCCATTTTTTTTTTATCGCTTATTCCCTTTTGGGGTCGCTGGCGCCTATGTCAGCTACAATCGGGCGGAAGGCGGGGTACACCCTGGACAAGTCGCACCACTTTATTCATATTGCTTCTATTTATTCAGGATTTGACCATTTTCATTGTGTCCACTCGATATTATAATTGAAATCAATCCCATTTGAGGATCAATTTTCGTTCAGTACGAGTAAAATTATTTCATTATTGACCAAACATTTTTTTATTTTTTCGCCCCCCCACTATTGTCCATCAATATTATAATTTGTTGAAATTTTCATCCATCCATTATCTACCGCTTATTCCCTTTTGGGGTCGCGGGGGGGCGCTGGCGCCTATATCAGCTGCAATCGGGTGGAAGGCGGGGTACACCCTGGACAATTCCCCCCCCCACTATTGTCCATCAATATTATAATTTGTTGAAATTTCCATTTGTTAAAATTAATTTGACAGCTTCAGTTTCCATCCATTTTCTACCACTTATTCCCTTTGGGGGTCGCGGGGGGCGCTGGCGCCTATCTCAGCTGCAATCGGGCGGAAGGCGGGGTACACCCTGGACAAGTCGCCCCCCCACTATTGTCCATCAATATTATAATTTGTTGAAATGTCCATTTGTTAAAATTAATTTGACAGCTTCAGTTAATAAACCTATTTTCTAGGGATGCACCGAAATGAAAATTTGTGGCCGAAGCCGAAGCCGAATAAAATACCGAATAATGAATGCAGTTATTCACATTTTTTTTTATATTGCATTGATATCCATCCATCCATTTTCTACCGCTTATTCCCTTTTGGGGGTGGCGGGGGGCGCTGGCGCCTATCTCAGCTACAATCGGGCGGAAGGCGGGGTACACCCTGGACAAGTCGCCACCTCATCGCAGTAACTCATTATTTCAGTACGAGTAAAATGATTTCATTATTGACCAAAACATTTTTCTTTTTTCGCCCCCCCCCCCACTATTGTCCATCAATATTATAATTTGTTGAAATTTCCATTTGTTAAAATTAATTTGACAGCTTCAGTTTCCATCCATTTTCTACCGCTTATTCCCTTTGGGGGTCGCGGGGGGGGCTAGCGCCTATGTCAGCTACAATCGGGCGGAAGGCGGGGTACACCCTGGACAAGTCGCCACCCCATCGCAGGGCCCATCAATATTATAATTTGTTGAAATTTCCATTTGTTAAAATTAATTTGACAGCTTCAGTTTCCATCCATTTTCTACCGTTTATTCCCTTTGGGGGTCGCGCGGGGGTCGCTGGCGCCTATGTCAGCTACAATCGGGCGGAAGGTGGTGTACACCCTGGACAAGTCATCATCTCGTGGCAGGGCCCATGAATATTATAATTTGTTGAAATTTCCATTTGTTAAAATTAATTTGACGGCTTCAGTTTATAAACCTATTTTCTAGGGATGCACCGAAATGAAAATTTGTGGCCGAAGCCGAAGCCGAATAAAATACCGAATAATGAATGCAGTTATTCACATTTTTTTTTATATTGCATTGATATCCATCCATCCATTTTCTACCGCTTATTCCCTTTTGGGGGTGGCGGGGGGCGCTGGCGCCTATCTCAGCTACAATCGGGCGGAAGGCGGGGTACACCCTGGACAAGTCGCCACCTCATCGCAGTAACTCATTATTTCAGTACGAGTAAAATGATTTCATTATTGACCAAAACATTTTTCTTTTTTCGCCCCCCCCCCACTATTGTCCATCAATATTATAATTTGTTGAAATTTCCATTTGTTAAAATTAATTTGACAGCTTCAGTTTCCATCCATTTTCTACCGCTTATTCCCTTTGGGGGTCGCGGGGGGGGCTAGCGCCTATGTCAGCTACAATCGGGCGGAAGGCGGGGTACACCCTGGACAAGTCGCCACCCCATCGCAGGGCCCATCAATATTATAATTTGTTGAAATTTCCATTTGTTAAAATTAATTTGACAGCTTCAGTTTCCATCCATTTTCTACCGTTTATTCCCTTTGGGGGTCGCGCGGGGGTCGCTGGCGCCTATGTCAGCTACAATCGGGCGGAAGGTGGTGTACACCCTGGACAAGTCATCATCTCGTGGCAGGGCCCATGAATATTATAATTTGTTGAAATTTCCATTTGTTAAAATTAATTTGACGGCTTCAGTTTATAAACCTATTTTCTAGGGATGCACCGAAATGAAAATTTGTGGCCGAAGCCGAATAAAATACCGAATACCGAATAATGAATGCAGTTTTTCACATTTTTTTTTATATTGCATAAATATCCATCCATCCATTTTCTACCGCTTACTCCCTTTTGGGGTGTCGGGGGTCGCTGGCGCCTATCTCAGCTACAATCGGGCGGAAGGCGGGGTACACCCTGGACAAGTCGCCACCTCATCGCAGTAACTCATTATTTCAGTACGAGTAAAATGATTTCATTATTGACCAAAACATTTTTCTTTTTTCGCCCCCCCCCCACTATTGTCCATCAATATTATAATTTGTTGAAATTTCCATTTGTTAAAATTAATTTGACAGCTTCAGTTTCCATCCATTTTCTACCGCTTATTCCCTTTGGGGGTCGCGGGGGGGGCTAGCGCCTATGTCAGCTACAATCGGGCGGAAGGTGGTGTACAGCCTGGACAAGTCGCCACCTCATCGCAGGGCCCATGAATATTATAATTTGTTGAAATTTCCATTTGTTAAAATTAATTTGACAGCTTCAGTTTCCATCCATTTTCTACCACTTATTCCCTTTGGGGGTTGCGGGGGGCGCTGGCGCCTATCTCAGCTGCAATCGGGCGGAAGGCGGGGTACACCCTGGACAAGTCGCCCCCCACTATTGTCCATCAATATTATAATTTGTTGAAATTTCCATTTGTTAAAATTAATTTGACAGCTTCAGTTTCCATCCATTTTCTACCGCTTATTCCCTTTGGGGGTCGCGCGGGGGGCGCTGGCGCCTATGTCAGCTACAATCGGGCGGAAGGTGGTGTACACCCTGGACAAGTCATCATCTCATCGCAGGGCCCATGAATATTATAATTTGTTGAAATTTCCATTTGTTAAAATTAATTGGACAGCTTCAGTTTATAAACCTATTTTCTAGGGATGCACCGAAATGAAAATTTGTGGCCGAAGCCGAAGCCGAATAAAATACCGAATAATGAATGCAGTTTTTCACATTTTTTTTTATATTGCATTAATATCCATCCATCCATTTTCTACCGCTTATTGGGGTACACCCTGGACAAGTCGTCACCTCATCGCAGTAAATCATTATTTCAGTATGAGTAAAATTATTTCATTATTGACCCAAAAATGTTTCTTTTTTCGCCCCCCCACTATTGTCCATCAATATTATAATTTGTTGAAATTTCCATTTGTTAAAATTAATTTGACAGCTTCAGTTTCCATCCATTTTCTACCGCTTATTCCCTTTGGGGGTCGCGGGGGGCGCTGGCGCCTATGTCAGCTGCAATCGGGCGGAAGGCGGGGTACACCCTGGACAAGTCGCCCCCCCACTATTGTCCATCAATATTATAATTTGTTGAAATTTCCATTTGTTAAAATTAATTTGACAGCTTCAGTTTCCATCCATTTTCTACCGCTTATTCCCTTTGGGGGTCGCGGGGGGGGCTAGCGCCTATGTCAGCTACAATCGGGCGGAAGGTGGTGTACAGCCTGGACAAGTCGCCACCTCATCGCAGGGCCCATGAATATTATAATTTGTTGAAATTTCCATTTGTTAAAATTAATTTGACAGCTTCAGTTTCCATCCATTTTCTACCGTTTATTCCCTTTGGGGGTCGCGCGGGGGGCGCTGGCGCCTATCTCAGCTGCAATCGGGCGGAAGGCGGGGTACACCCTGGACAAGTCGCCACCTCATCGCAGGGCCCATCAATATTATAATTTGTTAAAATTTCCATTTGTTAAAATTAATTTGACAGCTTCAGTTTATAAACCTATTTTCTAGGGATGCACCGAAATTAAAATTTGTGGCCGAACCCGAAGCCGAAGCCTAATAAAATACCGAATAATGAATGCAGTTTTTCACAATTTTTTTTATATTGCATAAATATCCATCAATCCTTTTTTCTACCGCTTATTCCCTTTTGGGGTGGCGGGGGGCGCTGGCGCCTATCTCAGCTGCAATTGGGCGGAAGGCGTGGTACACCCTGGACAAGTCGCCACCTCACCGCAGGGCCAACAACATTCACACT
This sequence comes from Nerophis ophidion, assembly GCF_033978795.1. Classification (NCBI taxonomy): domain Eukaryota; kingdom Metazoa; phylum Chordata; class Actinopteri; order Syngnathiformes; family Syngnathidae; genus Nerophis; species Nerophis ophidion. The sequence goes on from NC_084613.1 coordinate 83,977,026, forward strand.
CACATTCACACTCACATTCACACACTAGGGCCAATTTAGTGTTGCCAATCAACCTATCCCCAGGTGCATGTCTTTGGAAGTGGGAGGAAGCCGGAGTACCAGGAGGGAACCCACGCATTCACGGGGAGAACATGCAAACTCCACACAGAAAGATCCCGAGCCTGGGATTGAACCCAGGACTGCAGGACCTTCGCATTGTGAGGCAGACGCACTAACCCCTCTGCCACCGTGAAGCCCGAAATTTCCATTTGTTAAAATTAATTTGACAGCTCCATACATCCATTTTCTACCGCTTATTCCCTTTCGGGGTCGCGGGGGGCGCTGGCGCCTATCTCAGCTACAATCGGGCGGAGGGCGGGGTACACCCTGGACAAGTCGCCACCTCATCGCAGGGCCAACACAGATAGACAGACAACATTCACACTCACATTCACACACTAGGGCCCATTTAGTGTCGCCAATCAACCTATCCCCAGGTGCATTTCATTATTGACCAAAAATTTTTTCTTTTTTCGCCCCCCCCCCCGCTATTGTCCATCAATATTATAATTTGTTGAAATTTCCATTTGTTAAAATTAATTTGACAGCTTCAGTTAATAAACCTATTTTCTAGGGATGCACCGAAACGAAAATTTGTGGCCGAAGCCAAAGCCGAATAAAATCTAAACTAGGGATGCACCGATTAATCGGTAACCGAATATATTTGGCCGAAAATGGCAAAAAAAGCCACATTCGGGCCTTCGGTGGAACGAGTTAAAAACAAGGTCGAATAGTGGCGTGTGACGCAATTTTTTTGACGCGGTGACGCAATCAACCAACGTGCAGTGTTAAATTTAAATTGTTTTGTACATAGTTAGTTTCCTTCTTTTTATTCTGAAGCTGAAGTACTGTTATTGACAAATCTGTTCTGGCCTGGGATATGTTGTGTACCTGTATAAGTGTATGAGGTTACAAGCACACACTTAATTGAGATTTACTTGAGCCTTCTGTTTACATTATTAGCATATCTACTGTGGCTAAGCAGACTTTTGCCAAAAGGACAATAATTCATTTGTTGTGGGTTTATCCACTTTAATGCACTTTATTTGTTTTTTTTGGAATGCATGTTTTGTTTGAAGGCCTAATATAAATGAAAAACTTTGTGCTTTTTTTTGAAAATGGGACGGCGTGGCGCGGTGGGATAGTGGCCGTGCGCAACCCGAGGGTCACTGGTTCAAATCCCCACCTAGTACCAACCTCGTCACGTCCGTTGTGTCCTGAGCAAGACACTTCACCCTTGCTCCTGATGGGTGCTGGTTGGCGCCTTGCATGGCAGCTCCCTCCATCAGTGTGTGAATGTGTGTGTGAATGGGTGAATGTGGAAGTAGTGTCAAAGCGCTTTGAGTACCTTGAAGGTAGAAAAGCGCTATACAAGTACAACCCATTTATTTTTTTTTTATTTAAAAGCAAAGGCTACTGGAATATCAAAAAAATGTCAATATTCAATAAAAAAATATTTTATTTGAAAAACATGTCTAAATATTTATTCTAGGCTATTTATGGAATATTAAAAAAATTGTGAAAAACTGCATTCATTATTCGGTATTCGGCCTTCGGCTAAGCATTTAAATTAGGGATGCACCGAAATGAAAATTTGGGGCCGAAGCCGAAGCCGAATAAAATTTAAACGCTTGGCCGAAAGCCAAATACAGAATTTTTTTTTTATATTGCATAAATAGCCTAGAATAAATATTTAGACGTGTTTTTCAAATAAAGTATTTTTTTAATTGAATATTGACATTTTTTTAATATTCCAGTAGCCTTTGCTTTTCAAAAAAAAGCACAAAGTTTTTCATTTATATTAAACAAAACATGCATTCCAAAAAAAAATAAAGTGCATTAAAGTGGATAAACCCACAACAAATTATTGTCCTTTTGGCAAAAGTCTGCTTAGCCACAGTAGATATGCTAATAATGTAAACAGAAGGCTCAAGTAAATCTCAATTAAGTGTGTGCTTGTAACCTCATACACTTATACAGGTAGCCTACACAACAGGCTAATAATGTAAACAGAGGCCCCACTAAATCTCAATAAGTGTGTGCTTGTAACACACAGCATTTAAGTCTCATCTTAAAACTCGTCTGTATACTCTAGCCTTTAAATAGACCTCCTTTTTAGACCAGTTGATCTGCCGCTTCTTTTCTTTCTCCTATGTCCCCCCCTCCCTTGTGGAGGGGGTCCGGTCCGATGACCATGGATGAAGTACTGACTGTCCAGAGTCGAGACCCAGGATGGACCGCTCGTCGGGACCCAGGATGGACCGCTCGCCTGTATCGGTTGGGGACATCTCTACGCTGCTGATCCGCTTGAGATGGTTTCCTGTGGACGGGACTCTCACTGCTGTCTTGGAGCCACTATGGATTGAACTTTCACAGTATCATGTTAGACCCGCTCGACATCCATTGCTTTCGGTCCCCTAGAGGGGGGGGGGTTGCCCACATCTGAGGTCCTCTCCAAGGTTTCTCATAGTCAGCATTGTCACTGGCGTCCCACTGGATGTGAATTCTCCCTGCCCACTGGGTGTGAGTTTTCCTTGCCCTTTTGTGGGTTCTTCCGAGGATGTTGTAGTCGTAATGATTTGTGCAGTCCTTTGAGACATTTGTGATTTGGGGCTATATAAATAAACATTGATTGATTGATTGATTGATACACTTATACAGGTACACACCACGTCACTGCACGTTGGTTGATTGCGTCACCGCGTCAAAAAATTGCATCACACGCCACTATTCGGCCTTGTTTTTAACTCATTCCACCGAAGGCCGAATGTGCCTTTTTTTGCCATATTCGGCCGAATATATTCGGTTACCGATTAATCATCCCTACTATTTTCTATGATGTAAACCAGGGGTCGGGAACCTTTTTGGCTGAGAGAGGCATGAAAGCCAAATATTTTATAAAGTATTCCCGTGAGAGCCGTATAATATTTTGTTTAACACTGAATACAACTAAATGTGTGCATTTTTATGTAAAACCAAAATTAGGGTAAAACACGTCTGTTGTTCTTTTTAATAACTATTTTATTCTGAAGCTAACTAATAATGAATAAAATACTTCTTACCCTTTTTTGACATCTTGAACAGGTGCGGTAGAACATGGATGGATGGATAAAAATGCGTGAGAATGTTTTATATTTGGAATGTTATTTTTAGTGGACTTATTAATTACTTATTGTGTTAAGCAATGTCAGCTAAAATTAATCCGAGAGCCAGATGCAGTCATCAAAAGAGCCACATCTGGCTCTAGAGCCATAGGTTCCCTACCCCTGATGTAAACAATCAAATAATACTACCGATTTAGTATTAAAATAAAATATGTGCACCTATTTTATTATTATTAATATTATTAATTCATATTACATGGTATAGTTCTCCGCGTTTGTGACATTTTTCTGCAAAAATGTGATAAATATTTAAGCACTTTTTAAACATATTTATTATTTCGTCGCATCATTGCTGAATTTCCCCCAGGGATCAATAAAGTACATTCTATTCTATTCTATTATATACAGATTTATTCTGACATAATGTAGTACTGGTTTGAGATAGGTGTAAAAAAAAAAATAAAGTTTCATATAAAAATGCATATGACAATAAAAGCCAATTTTTAGCAGAAAATTGAGAATATTAAAATAATGTTTATTTTAAATGCAGGATGTTGATCTGAAAGATAAAGATGTTTGGATTTTAAAACAAAGTCTAATAACATTTTTTTTATATATAAATGTGAGAATAAAAGCGAATTTTAGATCATAATTGAGAATATTAAAATAAAGTTGAATGTAAATGCAGAATTTTCCAAATATTCCATAGGTTTCAACACTCGACTGCATATAAATAAATATTTTTTTTAAAGGTCAAAGATCCTCCATACAAATAACAATCTTTGATATTGTGATTTTTGCATTACAAAAACAAGTGGTCAAAGACCCTCCATGAAAACAGTAAATATTTTTCTTAACAAATCATCTTCGTTTTTGTGATTTTTATAAGAGAAAAACTAATCAAAGATTCTCCATATGACAAAAAATCTTAGCTTTTGTGATTAAAAAAAATACATAAATATATAAATACTTTTTTTTAAAGGTCAAAGATCCTCCATAGAACTAACAATCTTTGATTTTGTGATTTTCGCATTACAAAAACAACTAGTCAAAGACCCTCCATGAAAACAGTAAATATTTTTCTTACCAAATCCTCTTCGTTTTTGTGATTTTCACAAGAGAAAAAATAATCAAATATTCTCCATATAACCAAAAATCTTAGCTTTTGTGATTCAAAAAAATACATAAATATATAAATACATTATTTTTTTTAAAGGTCAAAGATCCTCCATACAACTCACAATCTTTGATATTGTGATTTTCGCATTACAAAAACAACTAGTCAAAGACCCTCCATGAAAACAGTAAATATTTTTCTTACCAAATCCTCTTCGTTTTTGTGATTTTTACAAGAGAAAAACTAATCAAAGATTCTCCATATGACAAAAAAATCTTAGCTTTTGTGATTAAAAAAATACATAAATATATAAATACATATATTTTTTTAAAAAAGGTCAAAGATCCTCCATACAACTAACAATCTTTGATATTGTGATTTTCGCATTACAAAAACAAGTAGTCAAAGACCCTCCATGAAAACAGTAAATATTTTTCTTACCAAATCCTCTTCGTTTTTGTGATTTTTACAAGAGAAAAACTAATCAAAGATTCTCCATATGACAAAAAATCTTAGCTTTTGTGATTAAAAAAATACATAAATATATAAATACTTTTTTTTAAAGGTCAAAGATCCTCCATACAACTAACAATCTTTGATATTGTGATTTTTGCATTACAAAAACAAGTAGTCAAAGACCCTCCATGAAAACAGTAAATATTTTTCTTAACAAATAATCTTCGTTTTTGTGATTTTTATAAGAGAAAAACTAATCAAATATTCTCCATATAACCAAAAATCTTAGCTTTTGTGATTAAAAAAATACATAAATATATAAATACTTTTTTTAAAGGTCAAAGATCCTCCATACAACTAACAATCTTTGATTTTGTGATTTTCGCATTACAAAAACAACTAGTCAAAGACCCTCCATGAAAACAGTAAATATTTTTCTTAACAAATAATCTTCGTTTTTGTGATTTTTACAAGAGAAAAACTAATCAAATATTCTCCATATAACCAAAAATCTTAGCTTTTGTGATTAAAAAAAATACATAAATATATAAATACATATTTTTTTTTAAAGGTCAAAGATCCTCCATACAACTAACAATCTTTGATTTTGTGATTTTCGCATTACAAAAACTAGTCAAAGACCTTCCATAAAAACGGATTTTTTTTTAACAAATAATCTTTGCTTTTGTGATTTTAAAAATACCACATTAAAAATGTGTAATCAAAATAGTACATCAATGATGATATGACATATGTAAACAAACAAAAAATACTTACTATTAGTAGTATAATAAAATAGTTGTACTTATTTTAATAATATTATTGTTATTATGTAGTATAATTCCAGATTCTGCCCGTTTGTCACATTTCTCTGCACAAGTTTGATAAATATTTCAGCACTTTTTTTTTAAACATATTTATGTAGTGGTACCATTATGTACATAAATATTCCTACATAATACAGTACTGGTTTGAGTACAACAACGGAATATTACATACTACAATAAAGTTTCATTTCAAGATGAATATTGATTTGAAAGATAAAGAAAACAAATTCTAATTAAAAAAAAATGAAAATGATAAATATGGGAATAAAAGCTAATTAGAAAATAATTAACAGTATTAAAATAAAGTGCAAAATAAATGCAGAATGTTCGAAATGTTCCATCGGTTGCAACACTTGACCGTAAAAAATAACACAGTAAAAAATAGTAATCAAAATAGAACAAAAAATGATATGATGATATGACAAATGTAAACAAACTAACAATACTTATAATTAGTAGTATAATCAAATAGTTGCTCCTATTTTAATATCATTATCATCATTATTATTATCATATAGTTCCGGATTCTCCCCGTTTGTCACATTTCTCTGCACACATTTGATGAATGTTTCAGCATTGATTTATAAGATATATTTTGAATATATTTATTATGTAATCACACCATTACATACATATTTATTCTAAATAGGTGGAGAAAAACGAATATTATATACCATAATAAAGTTTTATATAACACTGTATATGAGAATAAAAGCGATTTTTGGGGGGGAAAAAATAAGAATATGGAAATAAAGTTCCATATAAATGCAGAATGTTCGAAATAATAAATGATATGACATATGCAAACAAACATTACTTACAATTAGAAGTATAATAAAATATTTGCACCTATTTTATTATTATTATTATCATTATTATTATTATTATTAAATAGCATAGCTTGTCACATTTACATTTGCTAAATATTTCAGCACTTTTTTTTAACATATTTGTTATGTAATCGCACCATTACATATTTATTCTGACTTAATATAGTACTGGTTTGAGATTAAATAGGTGTAGAAAAACGAATATTACATACCGCAATAAAGTTTCAGCGCCCCCCGCGACCCCGAAAGGGAATAAGCGGTAGGAAATGGATGGATGGATGAAAATGTATATGAGATTAAAAGCGAATTTTAGAAGAAAATTGAGAATATTAAAGTAATATTTATTTTAAATGCAGAATATTCATTTGAAAGATAAACATTTTTGGATGTTAAAACAAAGTCTAATAAAAATATATAGATATAAATATGAGAATAAAAGCGAATTTTAGAACAAAATGGAGAATATGAAAATAAAGTTGAATATAAATGCAGATAATTCGAAATATTCAGACACTTGACTGTAAAAAAAATGAGTCAGTAAAACGTTGTAATCAAAATAGTGCAACAAATGATATGATAATATGACACTTGTAAACAAACAATACTTACAATTAGTACTATAATCAAATAACTATTTTAATATTACTATCATTACTATTATATAGTATAGTTCCCGATTCTCCCCGTTTGTCACATTTCTCTGCACACTTTTGATAAATATTTCAGCACTTTTTTTTAACATATTTGTTACGTAATCGCACCATTACATATTTATTCTGATATACTTTAGTATTGGTTTGATATTAAATAAGTGTATAAAAACGAATATTACATTTCACAATTAAGTTTCATATAAAAACGTATATGAGAATAAAAGCGATTTTTAGGAGAAAATTCAGAATATTGAAATAAAGTTTATTTTAAATGGAGAAAATTGATTTGAAAGATACAGATGTTTGGATTTTAAAACAAAGTCTAATAATATATGTGTGTGTATATATATATATATATATATATATATATATGAGAATAAAAGCGAATTTTAGAGAAAAATGGAGAATATGAAAATAAAGTTGAATATAAATGAGAAATATTCCTACACTTGACTGTAAAAAAATGAGTCGGTAAAAAGTTGTAATCACAATAGTACAACAAATAATATGATAATATGACGACAAACAAACCAACAACACAACACAAATACTTACAATTAGTACTATAATCAAATATGTGCACCTATTTTAATATTACTATCATTATTATTAAATAGAATAGTTCCAGATTCTCCCCGTTTGTCACATTTCTCTGCACACTTTTGATAAATATTTCAGCACTTTTTTTTACCTTTTTTAATCGCACCTTTACATATTTATTCTGACATACTATAGTACTGGTTTGAGATAAAATAAATGTAGAAAAACGAATATTACATTTCATATAAACATTTTAGAAGAAAATTCAGAATATTAAAATAAAGTTTATTTTAAATGGAGAATATTGATTTGAAAGATAAAATGTTTGGATTTTAAAACAAAGTCTAATAAAATATATGTATATATATATAAATATGAGAATAAAAGCGAATTTTAGAGCAAAATGGAGAACATGAAAAATAAAGTTGAATATAAATGAAAAATATTCCAACACTTATTCTGACATACTATAGTAAAGGTTTGAGATTAAATAAATGTAGAAAAACGAATATTACATTTCATATAAAAATTTTAGAAGAAAATTCTGAATGTTAAAATAAAGCTTATTTTAAATGGAGGATATTGATTTGAAAGATGTTTGGATTTTAAAACAAAATCTAATAAAATATATGTGTATATATATATATAAATATGGGAATAAAAGCGAATTTTAGAGCAAAATGGAGTTGAACATAAATGAAAAGTATTCCAACACTTATTCTGACATACTATAGTACTGGTTTGAGATTAAATAAATGTAGAAAAACGAATATTACATTTCATATAAAATTTTTAGAAGAAAATTCTGAATGTTATAATAAAGCTTATTTTAAATGGAGAATATTGATTTGAAAGATAAAGATGTTTGGATTTTAAAACACAGTCTAATAAAATATATGTATATATAGATACAAATATGGGAATAAAAGCGAATTTTAGAGCAAAATGGAGTTGAACATAAATGAAAAATATTCCAACACTTATTCTGACATACTATAGTAAAGTTTTGATATTAAATAAGTGTAGAAAAACGAATATTACATTTCATATAACAATTTTAGAAGAAAATTCTGAATATTAAAATAAAGCTTATTTTAAATGGAGAATATTGATTTGAAATATAAAGATGTTTGGATTTTAAGTCTAATAAAATATATGTATATATATATGTAAATATGAAAATAAAAGCGAATTTTAGAGCAAAATGGAGAACATGAAAATAAAGTTGAACATAAGGGAATAAGCGGTAAAAAATGGATGGATGGATGGATAAATGAAAAATATTCCAACACTTATTCTGACATACTATAGTAAAGGTTTGAGATTAAATAAATGTAGAAAAACGAATATTACATTTCATATAAAAATTTTAGAAGAAAATTCAGAATATTAAAATAAAGCTTATTTTAAATGGAGAATATTGATTTGAAAGATGTTTGGATTTTAAAACGAAGTCTAATAAAATATATGTATATATATATATATATATATATATGTATATATATATATATACATATATATATATATATATATATATATATATATGTATATATATATATATATATAGATATGGGAATAAAAGCGAATTTTAGAGCGAAATGGAGTTGAACATAAATGCAAAAATATTCCAACACTTATTCTGACATACTATAGTAAAGTTTTGATATTGAATAAGTGTAGAAAAACGAATATTACATTTCATATAAACATTTTAGAAGAAAATTCAGAATATTAAAATAAAGCTTATTTTAAATGGAGAATATTGATTTGAAAGATAAAGATGTTTGGATTTTAAAACAAAGTCTAATAAAATATATGTATATATATATATAAATATGGGAATAAAAGCGAATTTTAGAGCAAAATGGAGTTGAACATAAATGCAAAAATATTCCAACACTTATTCTGACATACTTTAGTACTGGTTTGAGATTAAATAAATGTAGAAAAACATTTCATATAAAAATTTTAGAAGACAATTCTGAATATTAAAATAAAGCTTATTTTAAATGGAGAATATTGATTTGAAAGACGTTTGGATTTTAAAACAAAGTCTAATAAAATATATGTATATATATATATAGATATGAGAATAAAAGCGAATTTTAGAGCAAAATAGTGAAAAAAAAAGTTGAATATAAATGAAAATATTCCAACACTTATTCTGACATACTATAATAAAGGTTTGAGATTAAATAAATGTAGAAAAACGAAAAATACATTTCATATAACAATTTTAGAAGAAAATTCTGAATATTAAAATAAAGCTTATTTTAATTGGAGAATATTGATTTGAAAGATAAAGATGTTTGGATTTTAAAACAAAGTCTAATAAAATATATATAAATATGAGAATAAAAGCGAATTATAGAGCAAAATAGTGAAAAAAAAAAGTTGAATATAAATGAAAATATTCCAACACTTGACTGTAAAAAAAAAAAAAAAGTAATCAAAATAGAAGAACAAATGGCATTTAAATGTTATTTTCACAGTAATTAACTGTGAATTGACCACTTTTCCTAGTGCGGGATTCGTGAACATAAAAAGGCCGATGGAAATTCCGGCCAGCGTCCGGACTCACTGGTGGAGAAGCGGGGGTCCGGGTTGGCTCCGTACCAGCCGGCGGCCGTGGCGCTGCCCCTCATGCCGTCCTGGTAAGGCGCCAGCTCGGCCATGTTGCCGTTGCAGTAGGCGGCGGCGGCGGCGGCGGCGTGGGACAGCTGCGGCACCCCGGCGGCGGCGCCCATGTGGTAAGCCGCCGACACGCCGCCGTTGTGGCCCATGTGGTGCTGCTGCATGGCCGCCTGGGACACCTGCGGCTGCCGGTAACTCGCCTGCAGCTGCGCGCCGCTGCCGTGGTCCATGGCCGCCTTCTTGTAGCTCTCCTCCAGGGGACTCAGGATGTCGGACACTGAAAAGGGGGTCGTATGCTTGGGGCTCATCGACATTGTCCTGCCGGGAGGAATTGGATTTTGCCTTTTTTTTTTTTTTTTTTTTTTTTTATCCAAGCCCCCCCCCCTTTGATGGTGCAACCTGCCCCGGCGAGAGTCCGCCTTAATTGGATGCAGCTCGGTTCTGGCTCCGGGCTGCCGGGTTTAAGGCGGCGTGCGAGCTAGAGGCGGGGCATCGGTGACAATGCGGCGCAGAACCGGAGCAGTTGTTCGGTCACTTCGCGTCCACATGTCTCCCGCCTCCTGGGTGACGTCACCGCGCCGGCGCGCGCACTTTATTAACCGCGCTGATGTTTATGAGGGCCTCTTGATGAACAGGAGGGTCCAGCAGTTGAGAGAGACTCCACTTTTTTTTTTTTTTTTTTTTTGTTATTCCTAATTGCCTCACACGCGTGATTGCAGGATTTGTTTGTGCAAAAAAAAATAAAGTGTCTTTGCAAACACTTGCAGTGCCATATTAACCCCTACCGGTTTTTGTTGTGCGTCCGCGCCAAAACCGACTTGATGGCGGGTAAGAAGATGGAGAAGAAGAGGCTCTTGTGGGGAAGTTAGCAGCGACTAAAGTGGCCTCTTTAATCACGAGGACTCAAATCAGCAGCAGAGTTACCTTAACCATCCATTTTCTACCGCTTATTCCCTTTTGGGGTTTCTGGCGCCTATTTCAGCTACAATCTTTAATCACGAGGACTCAAATCAGCAGCAGAGTTACCTTAACCATCCATTTTTCTACCGCGTATTCCCTTTTGGAGTCGCTGGCGCCGATATCAGCTACAATCGGGCGGAAGGCGGGGTACACCCTGGACAAGTCGCCACCTCATCGCAGGGCCAACACAGATAGACAGACAACATTCACACTCACATTCAAACATCCATCCATCCATCCATTTTCTACCGCTTGTTCCCTTTTGGGGTCGCGGGGGGCGCTGGCGCCTATCTCAGCTACAATCGGGCGGAAGGCGGGGTACACCCTGGACAAGTCGCCACCTCATCGCAGGGCCAACACAGATAGACAGACAACATTCACACTCACATTCAAACATCCATCCATCCATCCATTTCTACCGCGTATTCCCTTTTGGAGTCGCTGGCGCCTATCTCAGCTACAATCGGGCGGAAGGCGGGGTACACCCTGGACAAGTCGCCACCTCATCGCAGGGCCAACACAGATAGACAGACAACATTCACATTCACATTCAAACATCCATACATCCATCCATTTCCTACCGCTTGTTCCCTTTTGGGGTCGCGGGGGGCGCTGGCGCCTATCTCAGCTACAATCGGGCGGAAGGCGGGGTACACCCTGGACAAGTCGCCACCTCATCGCAGGGCCAACACAGATAGACAGACAACATTCACACTCACATTCAAACATCCTTCCATCCATCCATTTTCTACCGCGTATTCCCTTTTGGAGTCGCTGGCGCCGATATCAGCTACAATCGGGCGGAAGGCGGGGTACACCCTGGACAAGTCGCCACCTCATCGCAGGGCCAACACAGATAGACAGACAACATTCACACTCACATTCAAACATCCATCCATCCATCCATTTTCTACCACTTGTTCCCTTTTGGGGTCGCGGGGGGTCGCTGGCGCCTATCTCAGCTACAATCGGGCGGAAGGCGGGGTACACCCTGGACAAGTCGCCACCTCATCGCAGGGCCAACACAGATAGACAGACAACATTCACACTCACATTCAAACATCCATCCATCCATCCATTTTCTACCGCTTGTTCCCTTTTGGGGTCGCGGGGGGCGCTGGCGCCTATCTCAGCTACAATCGGGCGGAAGGCGGGGTACACCCTGGACAAGTCGCCACCTCATCGCAGGGCCAACACAGATAGACAGACAACATTCACACTCACATTCAAACATCCATCCATCCATCCATTTTCTACCGCTTGTTCCCTTTTGGGGTCGCGGGGGGCGCTGGCGCCTATCTCAGCTACAATCGGGCGGAAGGCGGGGTACACCCTGGACAAGTCGCCACCTCATCGCAGGGCCAACACAGATAGACAGACAACATTCACACTCACATTCAAACATCCTTCCATCCATCCATTTTCTACCGCGTATTCCCTTTTGGGGTCGCTGGCGCCTATCTCAGCTACAATCGGGCGGAAGGCGGGGTACACCCTGGACAAGTCGCCACCTCATCGCAGGGCCAACACAGATAGACAGACAACATTCACACTCACATTCAAACATCCATCCATCCATCCATTTTCTACCGCTTGTTCCCTTTTGGGGTCGCGGGGGGTGCTGGCGCCTATCTCAGCTACAATCGGGCGGAAGGCGGGGTACACCCTGGACAAGTCGCCACCTCATCGCAGGGCCAACACAGATAGACAGACAACATTCACACTCACATTCAAACATCCATCC
>NC_084613.1:83994929-84022429 GCF_033978795.1 Nerophis ophidion
TATAATTTGTATATTTATTATTTTTTCTGTTCATGATAAAAAGTTATAAACATGATAAAAATGATAAACATGACAAGTTTTTGTTTGTTATTTTATTTTTTTCTGTTCATGATAAAACATGATAAAAAATGATACGAGTTTTTCTTTTTTTTCTGTTCATGATAAAACAAGATAAACATGATGAAAATGATAAACATGATGTGTTTTTATTATTATTTTTTCTGTTCATGATAAAACATGACAAAAATGATGAACATCATTAAATTATAAACATGATATGATTTTTTATTATCATTCTTTTTCTGTTCATGATAAAACGTGATAAAACATGATAAACATGATAAAAATGATAAACATTATATGTTTTTTCATTTTTTCATTATAATTTTTTTCTGTTCATAATACACGATAAAAATAATAAACATGATATGTTTTTTTTGTTGTTTTTATAAATTGTTTCCGTTCATTATAAAACGTGATAGAAAATGATAAACATGATGTGTTTTTTATTATTTGTATATTTATTATTTTTTCTGTTCATGATAAAAAATTATAAACATGATGAAAATGATAAACATGACATGTTTTTGTTTGATATTTTGTTTTTTTCTGTTCATGATAAAACATGATGAAAAATGATTAACATAATAAAATTGATAAACATGACATGTTTTTTGTTTGTTTTTTAGTATAATCTTTTTTCTGTTCATGATAAATCATGATAAAAAATGATAAACAGAATACAAATTATAAACATGATAAAAAAAAGAATATACAGACTGCAAAGAGTGCATATTTGAGCAGTTTTGTAATAATCATTAATTAAAAATCATTAACGTAACATGAAGACGCTCGTTTCCATTACTTCCAGGCGGTGACGTCACAACGAGCTATCAGAAGGAGGACGCTATATATCCCCAAAGAGCCCCCTGGTGGACAGATGCATGCATGCAGGCTGCAGAAGGAAAATATCATTTATAATGATTCGGGCGTCCATTGAAGGTTTGGCGGTGTCACTGCGCCCTCTAGCGGATATCATGGAGAACACCCTCGCAACTTCAACTCTTTATTATTATATTTCATGCTGCCAGTTGTGTCAACTTTTATTATTCGTGACAAAAGTTTTATTATATTTTAGTGACAGCTCACAACTATTTTCTACAGTCATTTCTTGTAATTTTCTAGTACAATTACAGTATTATCCTGTGAATCAACGCTTATTTTGTGTGAAATATCAGATTTAATTGTGCAGTCATTGCTTGTAACGATACAGTAAATTATTACAATATGTCATTTTTACTGTCATTTTTGTAATGTTACAGTGAAAAAATATTGTTACATATTGTGAGAACGCTTGCTTTATTTTTACGGTGTATTTACAAAAAGAACCACAAAAAAAACAAACATAAATGACAAGTGTGCCTTGCTTTTTTTGAAGAATGACTGTCAAAGATCCTCTTTTTTAAGAAAACAAATATTTGCTGTTTTTGAGGACTTATAAAAAATAACGCTCGGCAAATGTCCTTAATATTGCAACTAATATTTGCTGTTTTTAAGCGCTGACCACAACAAGCTAATCAAAGATCCTCTATGTGAAAAGACCTGCTCTTATTGAAAACCAATTGCAAAAACGCTAGTCAAAGATCTCCTATAAATATAAGAATGTGTTATTTTTAACAAGCAAACATTTTTTTAAGGACTAATTAAAAAAAAGCTAGTCCAAGATGTTTGCTGTTTTTGAGGACTGCTAAAAACTATTCAAAGATTGCTTGAATTACACCGGTGCCCTGCTGTTTTTGAGCATATAACCCTCATCAAAGATCCTCAATATAAAAAATGTTTTGTCGTTTTTTAGAACGAAATACAAATAAGCATGTGGAAGATCCTCTATATAACAACTATGACTTGCTGTTATTGAGAATGAAATGCAAAAACGCTAGTCAAAGATATATATATATATATATATATATATATATATATATATATATATATATATATATATATATTTTTTTTTTTTTTTTTTAAAAAGGTTTTTAAGGACCAACAAAAAAAAGTTAGTCCAAGATCCACTTTTTGATCTCTGCTGTTTTTGAGGACTGCTAAAAACTATTTAAAGGTTGCTTAAATTACACCTGTGGCCTGCTGTTTTTCAGCATAAAAAACCTCATCAAAGATCCTAAATATGAACAAATATTTGACGTTTTTAAGAACCGACCGCAAATATACTTGTTGAAGATCCTCTATATGACAAGTGTGACTTGCTGTTATTGAGATTGAAATGCAAAAACGCTAGTCTAATATAAAAAATTTAAAAAGTTGTTTTTAAGGACCGCCCCAAAAAAAACCATTCCAAAATCCACTTTTTGATTTCTGCTGTTTTTGAGGACTTTTAAAAATAATTAAAATATTTTTTAAATTACACATGTGCCCTGCTGTTTTTTTTTTGCATAAAAACCCTAATCAAAGATCCTTAACATAAGAAAAAAGATTTTCCGTTTTTAAAAACCGACCGCAAATATACTTATCAAAGATCCTCTATATGACAAGTGGGACTTGCTGTTATTGAGATTGAAATGCAAAAACGCTAGTTAAATATTTTTTTTTTTTTAAGTTATTTTTATAAACCAACCAAAGAAAAGCTAGTCCAAGATCCACTTTTTTTATCTCTGCTGTTTTTGAGGACTTTTAAAAACGATTTAAATATTTTTAAAATTACACATGTGCCCTGCTGTTTTTTTAGCATAAAACCCTCATCAAAGATCCTCATTATAAATTGTTTTTGTTGCTGTTTTTAAGAACCGACCGCAAATATACTTATCAAAGATCCTCTATATGACAAGTGGGACTTGCTGTTATTGAGATTGAAATGCAAAAACACTAGTCAAAGATTTTTTTTTAAGTTATTTTTATAAACCAACCAAAGAAAAGCTAGTCCAAAATCCACTTTTTTATCTGTGCTGTTTTTGAGGACTTTTAAAAACTATTCAAATATTTTTAAAACTACACATGTGCCCTGCTGTGTTTTTTTTAGCATAAAAACCCTCATCAAAGATCCTCAATATACATTTGTGTTGTTGCTGTTTTTAAGAACCGACCACAAATATACTTATCAAAGATCCTCTATATGACAAGTGGGACTTGCTGTTATTGAGATTAAAATGCAAAAACGCTAGTCAAAGATTTTCTTTTTTAAAGTTGTTTTTAAGGGCCAACCCAAAAAAAGCTGGTCCAAGATCCACTTGATCCGTGCTGTTTTTGAGGACTTTTAAAAACTATTTAAATATTTTTAAAATTACACATGTGCCCTCCTGTTTTTTTTTTTTGCATGAAAACCCTCATCAAAGATCCTCAATATACATTTTTTTGTTGCTGTTTTTAAGAACCAACCGCAAATATACTTATCAAAGATCCTATATATGACAAATGGGACTTGCTGTTATTGAGATTGAAATGCAAAAACGCTAGTTAAAGATTTTTTTCTTAAGTTATTTTTATAGACCAACCAAAGAAAAGCTAGTCCAAAATCCACGCTGTTTTTGAGGACTTTTAAAAACTATTTAAATATTTTTATAATTACACAAGTGCCCTGTTGTTTTTTTTTAGCATAAAAACCCTCATCAAAGATCCTCAACATACATTTTTTTTGTTGCTGTTTTTAAGAACCGACCGCAAATATACTTATCAAAGATCCTCTATATGACAAGTGGGACTTGTTGTTATTGAGATTGAAATGCAAAAACGCTAGTTAAAGATTTTTTTTCTTAAGTTATTTTTATAGACCAACCACAAAGAAAAGCTGGTCCAAAATCGACTTTTTGATCTGTGCTGTTTTTGAGGACTTTTAAATACTATCTAAATATTTTTAAAATTACACATTTGCCCTGCTGTTTTTTTTAGCATAAAAACCCTCATCAAAGATCCTCAATATACATTTTTGTTGTTGCTGTTTTTAAGAACCGACCGCAAATATACTTATCAAAGATCCTCTATATGACAAGTGTGACTTGCTGTTATTGAGATCGAAATGCAAAAACGCTAGTTTAAGATTTTTTTTTCAAAACTTATTTTTATAGACCAACCAAAGAAAAGTTAGTCCAAAATCCACTTGATCCGTGCTGTTTTTGAGGACTTTTAAAAACTATTTAAATATTTTTAAAATTACACATGTGCCCTCCTGTTTTTTTTTTTTAGCATAAAAACCCTCATCATAGATCCTCATTATACATTTTTTTTGTTGCTGTTTTTAAGAACCGACCGCAAATATACTTATCAAAGATCCTCTATATAACAAGTGTGACTTGCTGTTATTGAGATTGAAATGCAAAAACGCTAGTTAAAGATTTATTTATTTTTTAAGTTATTTTTATAAACCAACCAAAGAAAAGCTAATCCAAAATCCACGCTGTTTTTGAGGACTTTTAAAAACTATTCAAATATTTTTAAAACTACACATGTGCCCTGCTGTGTTTTTCTTAGCATAAATACCCTCATCAAAGATCCTCAATATACATTTTTGTTGTTGCTGTTTTTAAGAACCAACCGCAAATATACTTATCAAAGATCCTTTATATGACAAATGGGACTTGCTGTTATTGAGATTGAAATGCAAAAACGCTAGTTAAAGATTTTTTTTTGAAAAAGTTATTTTTTATAAACCAACCAAAGAAAAGCTAGTCCAAAATACACTTTTTGATCTGTGCTGTTTTTGAGGACTTTTAAAAACTATTCAAATATTTTCAAAACTACACATGTGCTCTGCTGTGTTTTTTTTAGCATAAAAACCCTCATCAAAGATCCTCAATATACATTTTTTTGTTGCTGTTTTTAAGAACCAACAGCAAATATACTTATCAAAGATCCTTTATATGACAAGTGGGACTTGCTGTTATTGAGATTGAAATGCAAAAATGCTAGTTAAAGATTTTTTATTTTTTAAGTTATTTTTATAGACCAACCAAAGAAAAGCTAGTCCAAAATCCACGCTGTTTTTGAGGACTTTTAAAAACTATTTAAATATTTTTATAATTACACAAGTGCCCTGTTGTTTTTTTTTTGCATAAAAACCCTCATCAAAGATCCTCAACATACATTTTTTTTGTTGCTGTTTTTAAGAACCGACCGCAAATATACTTATCAAAGATCCTCTATATGACAAGTTTGACTTGCTGTTATTGTGATTGAAATGCAAAAACGCTAGTTAAAGATTTTTTTTTTCAAAACTTATTTTTATAGACCAACCAAAGAAAAGCTAGTCCAAAATCCACTTTTTTATCTGTGCTGTTTTTGAGGACTTTTAAAAACAATTTAAATATTTTTAAAATTACACATGTGCCCTGCTGTTTTCTTAGCATAAAAACCCTCTTCAAAGATCCTCAAAATACATTTTTTTTGTTGCTGTTTTTAAGAACCGACCGCAAATATACATATCAAAGATCCTCTATATGACAAGTGTGACTTGCTGTTATTGAGATTGAAATGCAAAAACGCTAGTTAAAGATTTTTTTTCAAAAGTTATTTTCATAGACCAACCAAAGAAAAGCTAGTCCAAAATCCACGCTGTTTTTGAGGACTTTTAAAAACTATTTAAATATTTTTATAATTACACAAGTGCCCTGTTGTTTTTTTTTAGCATAAAAACCTTCATCAAAGATCCTCAACATACATTTTTTTTGTTGCTGTTTTTAAGAACCGACCGCAAATATACTTATCAAAGATCCTCTATATGACAAGTGGGACTTGCTGTTATTGAGATTGAAATGCAAAAACGCTAGTTAAAGATTTTTTTTCTTAAGTTATTTTTATAGACCAACCAAAGAAAAGCTAGTCCAAAATCCACTTTTTTATCTGTGCTGTTTTTGAGGACTTTTAAAAACTATTCAAATATTTTTAAAACTACACATGTGCCCTGCTGTGTTTTTTTTTAGCATAAATACCCTCATCAAAGATCTTCAATATACATTTTTGTTGTTGCTGTTTTTAAGAACCAACCGCAAATATACTTATCAAAGATCCTCTATAAGACAAGTGGGACTTGCTGTTATTGAGATTGAAATGCAAAAACTCTAGTTAAAGATTTTTTTTTAAGTTGTTTTTAAGGACCAACCAAAGAAAAGCTAGTCCAAAATCCACTTTTTGATCTGTGCTGTTTTTGAGGACTTTTAAAAACTATTCAAATGTTTTCAAAATTACACATGTGCCCTGCTGTTTTTTTAGCATATAACCCTCATCAAAGATCCTCAATATACATTTTTTTGTTGCTGTTTTTAAGAACCAACCGCAAATATACTTATCAAAGATCCTCTATATGACAAGTGGGACTTGTTGTTATTGAGATTGAAATGCAAAAACGCTAGTTAAAGATTTTTTTTCTTAAGTTATTTTTATAGACCAACCAAAGAAAAGCTAGTCCAAAATACACTTTTTGATCTGTGCTGTTTTTGAGGACTTTTAAAAACTATCTAAATATTTTTAAAATTACACATTTGCCCTGCTGTTTTTTTTAGCATAAAACCCCTCATCAAAGATCCTCAATTTACATTTTTTTGTTGCTGTTTTTAAGAACCGAGCGCAAATCTACCTATCAAAGATCCTCTATATGACAAGTGGGACTTGCTGTTATTGAGATTGAAATGCAAAAACGCTAGTTAGATATATTTTTTTAAAGTTATTTTTATAGACCTACCAAAGAAAAGCTAGTCCAAAATCCACTTTTTGATCTGTGCTGCTTTTGAGGACTTTTAAAAACTATTCAAATATTTTTAAAATTACACATGTGCCCTGCTGTTTTTTTTTTAGCATAAATACCCTCATCAAAGATCCTCAATATACATTTTTTTGTTGCTGTTTTTAAGAACCGACCGCAAATATACTTATCAAAGATCCTCTATATGACAAATGGGACTTGCTGTTATTGAGATTGAAATGCAAAAATGCTAGTTAAAGATTTTTTATTTTTTAAGTTATTTTTATAGACCAACCAAAGAAAAGCTAGTCCAAAATCCACGCTGTTTTTGAGGACTTTTAAAAACTATTTAAATATTTTCATAATTACACAAGTGCCCTGTTGTTTTTTTAAGCATAAAAACCCTCATCAAAGATCCTCAATATACATTTTTGTTGTTGCTGTTTTTAAGAACCGACCGCAAATATACTTATCAAAGATCCTCTATATGACAAGTGGGACTTGCTGTTATTGAGATTAAAATGCAAAAACGCTAGTTAAAGATTTTTTTTCTTAAGTTATTTTTATAGACCAACCAAAGAAAAGCTAGTCCAAAATACACTTTTTGATCTGTGCTGTTTTTGAGGACTTTTAAAAACTATCTAAATATTTTTAAAATTACACATTTGCCCTGCTGTTTTTTTTAGCATAAAACCCCTCATCAAAGATCCTCAATTTACATTTTTTTGTTGCTGTTTTTAAGAACCGACCGCAAATATACTTATCAAAGATCCTCTATATGACAAGTGTGACTTGCTGTTATTGTGATTGAAATGCAAAAACTCTAGTTAAAGATTGTTTTTTTTCAAAACTTATTTTTATAGACCAACCAAAGAAAAGTTATTCCAAAATCCACTTGATCCGTGCTGTTTTTGAGGACTTTTAAAAACTATTTAAATATTTTTAAAATTACACATGTGCCCTCCTTTTTTTTTTTTTAGCATAAAAACCCTCATCAAAGATCCTCAATATACATTTTTTGTTGCTGTTTTTAGAACCAACCGCAAATATACTTATCAAAGATCCTCTATATGACAAGTGGGACTTGCTGTTATTGAGATTGAAATGCAAAAACGCTAGTTAAAGATTTTTTTTTTCAAAACTTATTTTTATAGACCAACCAAAGAAAAGTTAGTCCAAAATCCACTTGATCCGTGCTGTTTTTGAGGACTTTTAAAAACTATTTAAATATTTTTAAAATTACACATGTGCCCTGCTGTTTTTTTTTTTTAGCATAAAAACCCTCATCATAGATCCTCATTATAAATTGTTTTTGTTGCTGTTTTTAAGAACCGACCGCAAATATACTTATCAAAGATCCTCTATATAACAAGTGTGACTTGCTGTTATTGAGATTGAAATGCAAAAACGCTAGTTAAAGATTTTTTTTCTTAAGTTATTTTTATAGACCAACCAAAGAAAAGCTAGTCCAAAATCCACTTTTTTATCTGTGCTGTTTTTGAGGACTTTTAAAAACTATTCAAATATTTTTAAAATTACACAAGTGCCCTGCTGTGTTTTTTTTTAGCATAAAAACCCTCATCAAAGATCCTCAACATACATTTGTTTTGTTGCTGTTTTTAAGAACCGACCGCAAATATACTTATCAAAGATCCTCTATATGACAAGTGTGACTTGTTGTTATTGAGATTGAAATGCAAAAACGCTAGTCAAAGATTTTTTTTAAAAGTTGTTTTTAAGGACCAACCCAAAAAAAGCTAGTCCAAAATCCACTTTTTGATCTCTGCTGTTTTTGAGGACCTACTACAAAAAAAAAGGTGCTGCAAGTCTTTGATTGGTCAAAGATGATTTTTTTCGACGTCCTCCCATTGGACGCCCCGACTGGGCCAGGATGCTGACCTCCTGCGTGGGCCAGCAGACATCCAGCACCACCCTTATGGTGGAGGATGAGCAGGCCCATACGGGAGCAGACAATTCCTGGGGCCAACTTTCAAACACCAATGGCAACCTCTAAAAGCTCTAAAAGCCCTAAAAGCCTGTCTTTGTCCGCCCCCAAAGCCGCCGTGTCGCTCCCCAGCACCATTGTCGGCTCAAAGCTCATAAATTTGTCGCAGGACTGATTAAACATCACGCGAATTGAAACACTAAAGATCTTGTCTGGGTCCCCCACCTCAGGGCAAGGGTGGGGACAATGGTCCATTCAGGGGGGTGGGGGGGCTCCGGCCATGCGGGGCCCCCTCCATATGTGATGCAAGGTGGCCCCAGTGAGGGCCACAAAGGAGCAGGTGACAGGGAAGATGGCTGCGGGGTCACAGGACGAGCAAACAACATCAGTGGGGGGGCGGGAAAACACGGCGACACGCCGCCCACCCACCGACTTGCTCTTTAACTCTTGTGACCATATAAGGACGTCTCCAGACCATGTGACACTTGGACAAAAATACTTCTTCTTTTCACCGGAGAGTCAAGGTTTCGTCCTTTCCACCCAGAAAAGTAAGTCATGAAATCATCTATTTGGGGGTAGGAAGAAAAAAAAAAAGGAGCAACATGTTCACGCTAAACCAGGCTGACTGCAAAAAAGCTGGTCAAAGATCCTCCATTTAACAAATGATCTTCGCTTTTGTGATTTTTACAAGAGAAAATCAAAAATTCTCCGTATAACCAACACTCTTAGCTTTTGTGATTAAAAAAATACATAAGTAAATATATAAATACGTATTTCCCTACGATGAGATGGCGACTTGTCCAGGGTGTACCCCGCCTTCCGCCCGATTGTAGCTGAGAGAGGCAACAGGATGGATGGATGGATGGATAAATAAATTTTTTGTTTTTAAAAGGTCAAAGATCCTCCATACAACGAACAATCTTCGATTTTGTGATTTTTGCATGACAAAAACAACTAGTCAAAGACCCTCCATACTAGTCAAAGACCCTCCATGAAAACGGCATTTTTTTTCAACAAATAATCTTCGCTTTTGTGATTTTTACAAGACAAAATATAGTAAAATATCCTGCATATAACCAACAATCTTTGCTTTTGTGATTTTTGCATTACAAAAACAACTAGTCAAAGACCCTCCATACTAGTCAAAAACCCTCCATGAAAACGGCAATTTTTTTTCAACAAATAATCTTCGCTTTTGTGATTTTTACAAGACAAAAACTACTTAAATATCCTACATATAACCAACAATCTATGCTTTTGTGATTAAAAAAAAAAAAAAAAAAAAAAAAAAAAGGCTGACTGCAAAACAGCTGGTCAAAGATCCTCCATTTAACAAATGATCTTCGCTTTAGTGATTTTTACAAGAGAAAATCAAAGATTCTCCATATAACCAACAATCTTAGCTTTTGTGATTAGAAAAGTGTACATAAATATATAAATACATATTGCCCTACGATGAGATGGCGACTTGTCCAGGGTGTACCCCGCCTTTCGCCCGATTGAAGCTGAGAGAGGCACCAGGATGGATGGATGGATGGATAAATACATTTTTTTATTTTTAAAAGGTCAAAGATCCTCCATACAACTAAGAATCTTTGATTTTGTGATTTTTGCATTACAAAAACAACTAGTCAAAGACCCTCCATACTAGTAAAAGACCCTCCATGAAAACGGCATTTTTTTTCAACAAATAATCTTCGCTTTTGTGATTTTTACAAGACAAAATATAGTAAAATATCCTGCGTATAACCAACAATCTTTGCTTTTGTGATTAAAAATAATAATAATAATAATAATTTTAAAAAAGGCTGACTGCAAAACAGCTGGTCAAAGATCCTCCATTTAACAAATGATCTTCGCTTTTGTGATTTTTACCAGAGAAAAACTCATCAAAGATTCTCCATACAACCAACAATCTTAGCTTTTGTGATTAAAAAAAAAATACATAAATATATAAATACATATTGCCCTACGATGAGATGGCGACTTGTCCAGGGTGTACCCCGCCTTTCGCCCGATTGTAGCTGAGAGAGGCACCAGGATGGATGGATGGATGGATAAATACATTTTTTATTTTTAAAAGGGTCAAAGATCCTCCATACAACTAACAATCTTTGATTTCGGGATTTTTGCATGACAGAAACAACTAGTCAAAGACCCTCCATTAAAACGGCAAATATATTTTTAACAGATAATCTTGGCTTTTGTGATTTTTACAAGAGGAAAGCTAATCAAAGATTCTCCAAATATCCACAAATCTTAGCTTTTGTGATTAAAAAATACATAAATATTTAAATAATTTTTTTTTTAAAGGTCAAAGATCCTCCATACAACTAACAATCTTTGATTTTGTGATTTTTGCATTACAAAAACAACTAGTCAAAGACCCTGCATACTAGTCAAAGACCCTCCATGAAAACGACATTTTTTTTTTCAACAAATAATCTTCGCTTTTGTGATTTTTACAAGACAAAAAATAGTAAAATATCCTGAATGTAACCAACAATCTTTGCTTTTGTGATTAAAAAAAAAAAAAAAAAAGGCTGACTGCCAAACAGCTGGTCAAAGATCCTCCATTTAACAAATGATCTTCGCTTTTGTGATTTTTACAAGAGAAAATCAAAGATTCTCCATTTAACCAACAATCTTAGCTTTTGTGATTGAAAAAATATACATAAATATATAAATACATATTGCCCTACGATGAGATGGCGACTTGTCCAGGGTGTACCCCGCCTTCCGCCCGATTGTAGCTGAGAGAGGCAACAGGATGGATGGATGGATGGATAAATACATTTTTTGTTTTTAAAAGGTCAAAGATCCTCCATACAACTAACAATCTTTGATTTTGTGATTTTTGCATGACAAAAACAACTAGTTAAAGACCCTCCATACTAGTTAAAGACCCTCCATACTAGTCAAAGACCCTCCATGAAAACGGCATTTTTTTTCAACAAATAATCTTCGCTTTTGTGATTTTTACAAGACAAAATATAGTAAAATATCCTGCATATAACCAACAATCTTTGCTTTTGTGATTAAAAATAATAATAATAATAATAATTTAAAAAAAGGCTGACTGCAAAACAGCTGGTCAAAGATCCTCCATTTAACAAATGATCTTCGCTTTTGTGTTTTTTACAAGAGAAAAACTCATCAAAGATTCTCCATTTAACCAACAATCTTAGCTTTTGTGATTAAAAAAATACATAAATATATAAATACATATTGCCCTACGATGAGATGGCGACTTGTCCAGGGTGTACCCCGCCTTCCGCCCGATTGTAGCTGAAAGAGGCACCAGGATAGATGGATGGATAAATACATTTTTTATTTTTAAAAGGTCAAAGATCCTCCATACAACTAACAATCTTCGATTTTGTGATTTTTGCATTACAAAAACAACTAGTCAAAGACCTTCCATACTAGTCAAAGACCCTCCATGAAAACGGCATTTTTTTTCAACAAATAATCTTCGCTTTTGTGATTTTTACAAGACAAAATATAGTAAAATATCCTGCATATAACCAACAATCTTTGCTTTTGTGATTAAAAATAATAATAATAAAAAAAAAAAAAAAAAAGGCTGACTGCAAAACAGCTGGTCAAAGATCCTCCATTTAACAAATGAGCTTCGCTTTTGTGATTTTTACAAGAGAAAATCAAAGATTCTCCATATAACCAAAAATCTTAGCTTTTGTGATTAGAAAAATATACATAAATATATAAATACATATTGCCCTACGATGAGGTGGCGACTTGTCCAGGGTGTACCCCGCCTTCCGCCCGATTGTAGCTGAGAGAGGCAACAGGATGGATGGATGGATGGATAAATAAATTTTTTGTTTTTAAAAGGTCAAAGATCCTCCATACAACTAACAATCTTCGATTTTGGGATTTTTGCATGAAAAAAAACAACTAGTCAAAGACCCTCCATACTAGTCAAAGACCCTCCATGAAAATGTCATTTTTTTTTCAACAAATAATATTCGCTTTTGTGATTTTTACAAGACAAAATATAGTAAAATATCCTGCATATAACCAACAATCTTTGCTTTTGTGATTAAAAATAATAATAATAATAAAAAAAAAAAAAAAGGCTGACTGCAAAACAGCTGGTCAAAGATCCTCCATTTAACAAATGAGCTTCGCTTTTGTGATTTTTACAAGAGAAAATCAAAGATTCTCCATATAACCAACAATCTTAGCTTTTGTGATTAAAAAAATACATAAATATATAAATACATATTGCCCTACGATGAGATGGCGACTTGTCCAGGGTGTACCCCGCCTTCCGCCCGATTGTAGCTGAGAGAGGCACCAGGATGGATGGATGGATGGATAAATACATTTTTTATTTTTAAAAGGTCAAAGATCCTCCATAAAACGAACAATCTTCGATTTTGGGATTTTTGCATGACAAAAACAACTAGTCAAAGACCCTCCATACTAGTCAAAGACCCTCCATGAAAACGGCATTTTTTTTCAACAAATAATCTTCGCTTTTGTGATTTTTACAAGACAAAATATAGTAAAATATCCTGCATATAACCAACAATCTTTGCTTTTGTGATTAAAAAAAAAATAATAATACAAAAAAAAAAAAAAGGCTGACTGCAAAACAGCTAGTCAAAGATCCTCCATTTAACGAATGATCTTCGCTTTTGTGATTTTTACAAGAGAAAATCAAAAATTCTCCATATAACCAACACTCTTAGCTTTTGTGATTAAAAAAATATACATAAATGTATAAATACATATTGCCCTACAATGAGATGGCGACTTGTCCAGGGTCTACCCCGCCTTCCGCCCGATTGTAGATGAGAGAGGCACCAGGATGGATGGATGGATGGATAAATACATTTTTTGTTTTTAAAAGGTCAAAGATCCTCCATACAACAAACAATCTTTGATTTTGGGATTTTTGCATGACAAAAACAACTAGTCAAAGACCCTCCATTAAAACGGCAAATATTTTTTTAACAGATAATCTTCGCTTTTGGGATTTTTACAAGAGAAAAACTAATCAAAGATTCTCCATATAACCAAAAATCTTAGCTTTTGTGATTAAAAAATACATAAATAATATATATTTTTTAAAAGATCAATGATCCTCCATGCAACTAACAATCTTTGATTTTGTGATTTTTGCACAACAAAAACAACTAGTCAAAAACCCTCCATTCTAGTCAAAGACCCTCCATAAATATAGCAAATATTTTTTTTACAAATAATCTTCGCTTTTGTGATTTTTACAAGAGAAAAAATAGTCAAAGATCCTCCATATACCCAATAATATTTGCTTTTGTGATTAAAAAAAATACATAAATAAATATATATATTTTTAAAAAGTTTAAAGATCCTCCATGCAACTAAAAATCTTTGATTTTGTGATTTTTGCACGAGAAAAAATAGTCAAATATCCTCCATATAACCAATAATATTTGCTTTTTTCCTTTTTTTTTTTGTCATGAAAAAGGGAGGTTTTTTTTGGTTTGTGCATTAATTATATGTGTGTCTTGTGTTTTTTTATTTAAATTTAATTTAAAAATTAAAAATAATAAAAAATCAAAAATTTAAATTTAAAAAAATTAAAATAAAATCAAAAATAAAAAATAGCAATAAAAAATAAAAAATCTTCTGCGGCCCGGTGGTTGGGGACCACTGCTCAATAAGACAAATAATCGTCGCCGCTTTTCCTGGTCAGGCTTGGGCCTGCAGTGTAGTTTCACGTTCATGTCCAAGTTTGTTACAGTGAAGAAGTCTCACTAGGTCAAAGAAATATTTATATCTGATTAGAAAAACACAAATATATCTTTAATCGCATGTCAGCTTCGTCTTCACCCCTAAAAAGATCCTCCTGTGAGCGTGCAGGAAGACAAATGTGAGTCCCGGAGGCCCAGATGCCAACAAGAGTGAGGACTGAGATGTTTGCTCACTATTCTTATGCTTAAAGCCAAAACCCTCCTTTTGAACGCTTGTTTGCACAGCTTTTAGCAGCACAATCAACCCAAAGTAGAAACTTTTAGTAGCACAATGGCAGTAAAACACTTTCAGTAAACCACTTTGGTGCGTGCATGTAAAAAAGAAGGATATTTTTATTTTTTTATGGTATGTCCTCTGCAGTGGACAGTTGCACTAACTATAAGTATGTAAAAATGTCCACAACTGTGGACATTTGTACAAACTTAAGTATGTATAAATGTCCATTACAGTGGACATATGCACAAACTACACAATTAAGAAATGTCCATTACAGTGGAAATTTGCACAAACTACACAATTAAGAAATGTCCATTACAATGGACATTTGCACAAACTATAAGTATGTATAAATGTCCACTACACTGGACATTTTTACAAAACTAATTATGTAAAAACGTCTATTTACAAACTTAAGTATGTAAAAATGTCCATTACAGTGGACATTCGTCCAAACTTAAGTGTGTAAAAATGTTGTTGTTTTTAAATTTAAGTATGTAAAAATGCCCATTACAGTGGACATTTGTACAAACTTAAGTATGTAAAAATGTCCATTACAGTGGACATTTGCACAAACTATAAGTATGTATGAATTTCCACTACACTTTACATTTTTACAAAATTAATTATGTAAAAACGTCTTTTTACAAACTTAAGTACGTAAAAATGTCCATTACAGTGGACATCCGTCCAAACTTAAGTATGTAAAAATATTGTGTTTTTTTTTTAACTTAAGTATGTAAAAATGTCCATTACAATGGACATTTGCACAAACTATAAGTATGTATAAATGTCCACTACACTGGACAATTTTACAAAACTAATTATGTAAAAACGTCTTTTTACAAACTTAAGTATGTAAAAATGTCCATTACAGTGGACATTCGTCCAAACTTAAGTGTGTAAAAATGTTGTTGTTTTTAAATTTAAGTATGTAAAAATGCCCATTACAGTGGACATTTGTACAAACTTAAGTATGTAAAAATGCCATTACAGTGGACATTTGCACAAACTATAAGTATGTATGAATTTCCACTACACTGGACATTTTTACAAAATTAATAATGTAAAAACGTCTTTTTATAAACTTAAGTACGTAAAAATATCCATTACAGTGGACATCCGTCCAAACTTAAGTATGTAAAAATATTGTGTTTTTTTTTAAACTTAAGTATGTAAAAATGCCCATTACAATGGACATTTGCACAAACTATAAGTGTGTATAAATGTTCACTACAGCAGACATTTTTACAAACTTAAGTATGTAAAACTTCTTTTTACAAACTTAAGTATGTAAAAATGTCCATTACAGTGGACATCTGTCCAAACTACATGTAAAAATTTCCACTGCAGTGGACATTTTTATAAACTTAAGTATGTAAAATCGTTTTTTAACAAACTATAAGTATGTAAAAATGTCCACTACAAAGGACATTTGTACAAACTATAAGTATGTAAAAATGTCCAGCGCAGTGGATATTTGTACAAACTTAAGTATGTATAAATGTCCATTACAGTGGACATTTGTACAAACTATAAAATGTAAAAATATCCATTACAGTGGACATTTGTACAAACTATAACATTTAAAAATGTCCATTACAGTGGACTTTTGCACAAACTATAAGTATGTATAAATGTCCACTACACTGTAAATGTAAAAACGTATTTTTACAAACTTAAGTATGTAAAAATGTCCATTACAGTGGACATTCGTCCAAACTTAAGTATGTAAAAATGTTGGTTTTTTTTTTTAAACTTAAGTATGTGAAAATGCCCATTACAGTGGACATTTGTACAAACTTAAGTATGTAAAAATGTCCATAACAATGGACATTTTCACAAACTATAAGTATTTATAAATGTCCACTACAGCAGACATCTTTACAAACTTAAGTATGTAAAACTTATTTTTACAAACTTAAGTATGTATAAATGTCCATTACAGTGGACATTTGTACAAACTATAACATATAAAACTGTCCATTGCAGTGGACATTTGCACAAACTATAAGTATGTATAAATGTCCACTACACTGGACATTTTTACAAAAATTAATTAAGTAAAAACGTTTTTTTACAAACTTAAGTATGTAAAAATGTCCATTACAGTGGACATTCGTTCAAACTTAAGTATGTAAAAATGTTTTTTTTTTTAACTTAAGTATGTAAGAATGCCCATTACAATGGACATTTGCACAAACTATAAGTATGTATAAATGTCCACTAAAGCAGACATTTTTACAAACTTAAGTATGTAAAACTTCTTTTTACAAACTCAAGTATGTAAAAATGTCCATTACAGTGGACATCTGTCCAAACTATATGTAAAAATGTCCACTGCAGTGGACATTTTTATAAACTTAAGTATGTAAAAACGTCTTTTTACAAACTATAAGTATGTAAAAATGTCCACTACAAAGGACATTTTGTACAAACTATAAGTATGTAAAAATGTCCAGCGCAGTGGACATTTGTACAAACTTAAGTATGTATAAATGTCCATTACAGTAGACATTTGTACACACTATAAAATGTAAAAATATCCATTACAGTGGACATTTGCACAAACTATAAGTATGTATAAATGTCCACTACACTGGACATTTTTACAAAATTAATAATGTAAAAACGTCTTTTTACAAACTTAAATACGTAAAAATGTCCATTACAGTGGACATTCGTCCAAACTTAAGTATGTAAAAATGTTGTTGTTTTTTTTAAACTTAAGTATGTAAAAATGCCCATTACAGTGGACATTTGTACAAACTTAAGTATGTAAAAATGTCCATTACAATGGACATTTGCACAAACTATAAGGATGTACACATGTCCACTACAGCAGACATTTTTACAAACTTAAGTATGTAAAACTTCTTTTTACAAACTTAAGTATGTAAAAATGTCCATTACAGTAGACATCTGTCCAAACTATATGTACAAATGTCCACTGCAGTGGACATTTTATAAACTTAAGTATGTAAAACATATTTTTACAAACTATAAGTATGTAAAAATGTCCACTACAAAGGACATTTGTGCAAACTATAAGTATGTGAAAATGTCCATTACAGTGGACATTTGTACAAACTATAAAATTTAAAAATGTCCATTACAGTGGACATTTGCACACACTATAAGTATGTATAAATGTCCACTGCACTGGACATTTTTACAAAATTAATTATGTAAAAACGTCTTTTTACAAACTTAAGTATGTAAAAATGTCCATTACAGTGGACTTTTGTCCAAACTTAAGTATGTAAAAATGCTGTTGATTTGTTAAACTTAAGTGTGTAAAAATGCCCATTACAGTGGACATTTGTACAAACTTAAGTATGTAAAAATGTCCATTACAGTGGACATTTGCACAAACTATAAGTATGTATGAATTTCCACTACACTGGACATTTTTACAAAATTAATTATGTAAAAACGTCTTTTTACAAACTTATGTATGTAAAAATGTCCATTACAGTGGACATTCGTCCAAACTTAAGTATGTCTAAATGTTTTTTTTTTAATCTTAAGTATGTAAAAATGCCCCATTACAGTGGACATTTGTACAAACTTAAGTATGTAAAAATGTCCATTACAATGGACATTCGTCCAAACTTAAGTATGTCTAAATGTTTTTTTTTTAATCTTAAGTATGTAAAAATGCCCCATTACAGTGGACATTTGTACAAACTTAAGTATGTAAAAATGTCCATTACAATGGACATTTGCACAAACTATAAGGATGTAGAAATGTCCACTAAAGCAGACATTTTTACAAACTTAAGTATGTAAAGCTTCTTTTTACAAACTCAAGTATGTAAAAATAATTTTTACTAATCTCCACTTTAGTTTGTACAAACGTCCACTGCAGTGGACATTTTTACATATTTATAGTTTGTACTAATGTCCACTGTAATGGAAATTTGTACATACTTAAGTTTGTACAAACGTCTACTCTAGTGGACATTTTTACATACTTATAGTTTGCACAAACGTTCACTTTAGTGGACATTTTTACATATTTATAGTTTGTACTAATGCCCACTGCAGTGGACATTTTTACATACGTATAGTTTGTACAAATGTCCACAGTAGTAGACATTTTTGAAATACTTTTTGTTTGTAAAAATGTCCTCTGTAATGGACATTTTTACATACTTATAGTTTGTACAAACGTCCACTGTAGTGGACATTTTTACATACTTATAGTGTGTAAAAATGTCCGCTGTAATGGACATTTCTACATACTTAAGTTTGTACAAACGTCCACTGTAGTGGACATTTTTACGTACTTATAGTTTGTGCAAATGTCCACTGTAGTGGACATTTTTACATACTTATAGTTTGTACAAATGTCCATTGGAGTGGACATTTTTACATACTTATAGTTTGTACAAATGTCCACTCTAGTGGACATTTTTACATACTTATAGTTTGTACAAATGTCCACTCTAGTGGACATTTTTACATATAGTTTGGACAAATTTCCACTTTAATGGACATTTTTACATACTTAATAGTTTGTGCAAATGTCCACTGTAGTGGACATTTTTACATACTTATAGTTTGTACAAATGTCCACTCTAGTGGACATTTTTACATACTTATAGTTTGTACAAATGTCCACTCTAGTGGACATTTTTACATATAGTTTGGACAAATTTCCACTTTAATGGCCATTTTTACATACTTAATAGTTTATCAAAATGTCCACCGTAGTGGACTTTTATACATACTTATAGTTTGTGTAAATGTCCACTTTAATTGGACATATTTACATACTTACAGTTTGTACAAATGTCAACTGTAATGGACATTGGTTTTCTGTCCATTTCTCTTGTCAAAGTTACAAAAATTGTGGCAAAAAATAACCAGGTTATGCGAAAATACAGTTGTCAACTGTAATGGACATTTTCTTCAGGTCAATGTCTTTTTTTGAAAAAGCCCTTTTGTGTAATAGCACACATGTCCACTACTGTGGACAGGTGCTCCTCATCAAATAATGCACCAAACTGGAAAGCAGCACACTGTAAATATGAATTTAAAAAATATTTATTTATGCTTTTCCTTCACAAAAGAAATATAGAACTCCAAAGAAGATTCCCTTTGAAGGCATACTAAGTGTAAAATAGGATTTGTGGACATAGAATATGAACTTCTACCTTCTACATTTTCAAATACAATCACAAGAATGTGTCACAAATACAAAAAAAAATGTGCAAAATGTCATCTTCTACAGTCTAAAACAGGGGTGTCCAAAGTGCGGCCCGGGGGACATTTTTTACGGCACATTTTTACAATACAATTGAAAAAAATGAAAAACATAAAAAGTGGTATAAAAGAGCAAACGGGTGAAATGTAACAAGAAATAGTTGCAATGTTGACTCTTATAACACAAAGCTGCCATGCAGGCTGTTTCTTTATTTAAAAAATAATAATGAATCAAAATCAATGTTATTATGAATTATTGACCTATTCAAAGCTTCGATTACGTCACATTAAATATTCCACTTTGAGATATTTTTTGGGGGAAAATGTTACATATTTTGTGTTTTGCCATATAAAAAACTGAGCTGTTTTTTTTTTTTTTTTTAAAAGGGCCTAAAACAAACAAACAAAAAACAACAATAACACTTAAAATTGACGGATTTATCTGAAGTTGAACTCGAGATTATTGTGCTAAAAGTAAACAGTAAAAAAAAAGTATAATTTATTTTTTAACACTTTGATAAGTAAGACACTTTTGGATCCCCAATTATTTTAGTGTGATTTGTTTTTAAGTGTCATTGCTCAAAAAATAATAATGAATCAAAATCCAAAATCAAGGCTTCAATTATTATATAATCTCAAATATTCCACCTAAAAAAGTTATTGGGTGAAAATATTCCAAATTTTGTGTTTTTTCCATTTTTTTTTTTTTAGAATGTTGATCCACAGCAGGGGTCACCAAGGCGGGGCCCGTGGGCACCAGGTCGCCCGTAAGGACCAGATGAGTCGCCCGCTGGCCTGTTCTAAAAATAGCTCAAAATAGCAGCACTTACCAGTGAGCTGCCTCTATTTTTTAAATTGTATTTATTTACTAGCAAGCTGGTCTCGCTTTAGTCGACATTTTAAATTCTAAGAGAGACAAAACTCAAATAGAATTTGAAAACCGAAGAAAATATTTTAAAGACTTTGTCTTTGCTTGTTTAAATAAATTCATTTACTTTTTTACTTTGCTTCTTGTAACTTTCAGAAAGACAATTTTAGTGAAAAAATACAACCTTAAAAATGATTTTAGGATTTTTAAAACACATATACTTTTTTTACCTTTTAAATTCCTTCCTCTTTTTTCCTGACGATTTAAATCAATTTTCAAGTAAATTTATTTTTGTTATTGTAAAGAATAATAAATACGTTTTAATTTAATTCTTCATTTTAGCTTCGAATTATTTCTTCAAACTTATGATTAAAATTAAAAACAAATATTCTGGCAAATCTAGAAAATTTGTAGAATCAAATTTAAATCTTATTTCAAAGTCTTTTGGATTTCTTTTAAAATTTTTGTTCTGGAAAATCTGGAAGAAGTAATGATTTGTCTTTGTTAGAAATATAGTTTGGTCCAATTTTTTATATATTTTAACAAACCTATTCAAAACATGTCATCAAAATTTTAAAATTAATCTTAATCAGGAAAAATGACTAACGATGTTCCATAGATTATTTTTAAAAAAATGTCTCAAAAATTCGAATTAGCTAGTTTTTCTCTTCTTTTTTTCGGTAGAATTTTGAATTTTAAAGAGTCAAAATTGAAGATAAACTTTGTATCAAATTTCAATTTTCATTTTTTTCGTGTTTTCTCCTCTTTTAACACGTTCAATTAAGTGTTTTAAAACGTTCTAAGTGTTTTTTTTAGCATTTTTTTCATCATTTATTCTCTTGAAAAAACCTTCCGTAAAAGGAAAAAAAATATACGACGGAATGATGGACCGAAAAATCCCCATTTTTTATATATATAGATTTATTTATTAAAGGTAAATTGAGCAAATTGGGTATTTCTGGCAATTTTTTAAAGTGTGTATCAAACTGGTAGCCCTTTGCATTAATCAGTACCCGAGAAGTAGCTTTTGCTTTCAAAAAGGTTGGTGACCCCTGATCTGGAGATTTAAAACTTGCATAAGGGCGGTGTAGCTCGGTTGGCAGCAACTTGAGGGTTCCGGGTTCGATCCCCGCTTCCGCCATCCTAGTCACTGCCGTTGTGTCCTTGGGCAAGACACTTTACCCACCTGCTCCCAGTACCACCCACACTGCTTTAAATGTAACTTAGATGTTGGGTTTCACTATGTAAAGCGCTTTGAGTCACTAGAGAAAAGCGCTATATAAATATAATTCACTTCACATAACAATGAAAACAAGCAGCGTTGGCCGGGTCCGCCTTTGGCCGCTGCCGCCACTACTCAGGCCCTGGTCTAAGTCAGACCAACATAGAGGTTTTTATTTCATGTCTCCACGACATTCCTAACAGAAGTTACAAGCAGTTTTGTCTGGAAAAAGGTGACGGCTTTTTACAAAACTTTTATTTTGAAGGGGTAATTGCCAACTTCCTGTTGATTTTAACTGAAAGATGCCACCTATCAAAATGTAGGTCTAAGTGAGACCTACATAGAGGTTTTCGTTTCATGTCTGTCCGACATTCCTACCAGAAGTTAAAAGCAGTTTGATCTGTTTCCTCTTCCTAGGAGCAGTTTTTTCTGTGTTTTATTCAAAAATTGCAATAGAGCGCAATTTTGAGTTTTAAGGTTTGGTTTTTTTCACTAGATCGCAAGTTTTGCCAGTCCTGATGTGTGTGCCAAGTTTGGTGAGTTTTGAAGCATTTTTAAGGGGGTCAAATTTCAGTTCAAAGAGGCAAAAAATTTTTGCGAAAATTTTTGTTTGGAAGGAGTTTTTGCCACACATTTTTAATATTTTCTTTGACCCAAACTCTTTGACCGTAGGCCTAAATGTATATTTTTCATACATATATTTTATTGTTTTTTTAAAAATGAAAATGATGCAAATGGCCCCCGCCTGCTCTGATTTTTCAGTGTGTGGCCCTCAGTGGAAAAAGTTTGGACACCCCCGGTCTAAAAGTTGCTGGTTTGCTGGGCGGGGCGCTCACGGAGAGCAAAGACTTTACTTGAAGGAAGAAAAGTGGAGCGCGTTGCTCCACAAGTCCGTCCAAGAGGCTGCCGGGTTCTGGAGGTTCTGGTAGCGAGGAGGCAGAGCGTGCTGCAGGGACTGGTAGGTCAGAGCCGGGAAGTGGATCCGAGGATGCGTGACTCTCTCCAAGCAGGCCTGGAAGGACTTCCCGTCCCGAAGCAGAAGCGGCACAACCACCCTGCGCAACATGGGGGGGTGCACCACCTCCAGGTCCAACAGCGCCCCTTCAGCCCGGCCCCTCTTCATCTTGTAGCGGTGGTTCTGGAACCAGATCTTGACCTGAGTGGGGGTCAGGCAGAGAATGTGGGCCAGGTGCTCTCTCTCCGGGCCGGACAAGTAGCGCTGCTGGCGGAACCGGCGCTCCAGCTCCAGGGTTTGGGCCTTGGAGAAAAGCACCCGCCGCTTTTTGTTCTTCTTCGCCGCGTCCGAAGGTTCGACTCCGGCCGACGCTTGGTGCGGCTCGGTGGAGTCCGGAGACGCTTCCAGGCTGCTGGCCTCGTCCCAGGCTGGCGGTGCGGAACATAACAACATGGACCGTTAGCTTCAGCATGGCGGGAATACAAAATATGCACTTGAATAAGTAGCTCATGAAGCTAAGTCTTTTAAGTCTGTGGACCCCGACCTTTTTGTTGCTGCGGACCGGGGGGGATTGGTTGAGGGGTATTTTTTGTTTTTTTGTCACGAAAAAGGGAGTTTTTTGGGGGTTGGTGCACTAATTGTAAGTGTATCTTGTGTTTTTTTATGTTGATTTAATAAAAAAATAAAAAAAATAAAAAATTTTTTTTTACAAAATTTTAAGTACATTTTAAATTAATAAAAAATTCTTCTGCGGCCGCTACCAATCGAGCCCGGTGGTTGGGGACCACTGTTTTAAGTCAACTAGTCTTAATTAAATACTAAATACAGTTAAATAAGTAAAATACAATTTAAAAAAAATCATTTTAAATAAGTACAAGTGAACAAATGCATTTAAATAATTGTAAGTGTATCTTCTGCTTTTTTATGTTGATTTAATAAACATTTTTTTAAAATGAATACATGTTTTTAAAAAATTTTTTTACATTTTTTAAATTAATTAAAAATTATTCTGCGGCCAGTACCAATCGAGCCCGGTGGTTGGGGACCACTGTTTTAAGTCAACTAGTCTTAACTAAATACAGTTAAATAAGTAAAAATAAAAATTTTAGAAATCATTTTAAATAAGTACAAGTGAACAAATGCATTTAGATAATTGTAGGTGTATCTTCTGCTTTTTTATGTCGATTTAATAAACATTTTTTTTTAAATAAATACATGTTTTTAAAATTTTTTTTAAATGTTTTAAATTAATTAAAAATTCTTCTGCGGCCGCTACCAATCGAGCCCGGTGGTTGGGGACCACTGTTTTAAGTCAACTAGTCTTAACTAAATACAGTTAAATAAGTAAAAATAAAAATTTTAGAAATCATTTTAAATAAGTACAAGTGAACAAATGTATTTAGATAATTGTAAGTGTATCTTCTGCTTTTTTTATGTTGATTTAATGAACTTTTTTTTAAATAAATACATGTTTTTAAAAAATTTTTAAAATTTTTTAAATTAATTAAAAATTCTTCAGCGGCCGGTACCAATCGAGCCCGGTGGTTGGGGACCACTGTTTTAAGTCAACTAGTCTTAACTAAATACTAAATACAGTTAAATAAGTAAAAATAAAAATTTGAAAAATCTTTTTAAATAAGTACAAGTGAACGAATGCATTTAAATAATTGTAAGTGTATCTTCTGCTTTTTTATGTCGATTTAATAAACATTTTTTTTTAAATAAATACATGTTTTTAAACATTTTTTAAAATTTTTTAAGTTAATTAAAAATTCTTCTGCGGCCGGTAGCAATCGAGCCCGGTGGTTGGAGACCACTGTTTTAAGTCAACTAGTCTTAACTAAATACTAAATACAGTTAAATAAGTAAAATACAATTTTAAAAAAATCATTTTAAATAAGTACAAGTGAACAAATGAATTTAGATAATTGTAAGTGTATCTTCTGTTTTTTTATGTTGATTTAATAAACATTTTTTAAAAATAAATACATGTTTTTAAATTTTTAAAAATTTTTTTAAATTAATTAAAAATTCTTCTGCGGCCGCTACCAATCGAGCCCGGTGGTTGGGGACAACTGTTTTAAGTCAACTAGTCTTAACTAAATACTAAATACAGTTAAATAAGTAAAAATAAAAAAATTTAAAAATTATTTTAAATAAGTACAAGTGAACGAATGCATTTAAATAATTTTAAGTGTATCTTCTGTTTTTTTATGTTGATTTAATAAACATTTTTTTTAAATAAATAGATGTTTTTAAATATTTTTTTTTAATTTTTTAATTAATAAAAAATTATTCTGCGGCCGGTACCAATCGAGCCCGGTGGTTGGGGACCACTGTTTTAAGTCAACTAGTCTTAACTAAATACTAAATACAGTTAAATAAGTAAAAATAAAAATTTTAAAAATCATTTTAAATAAGTACAAGTGAAATGCAGTTAAACAGGTATAATGAGTAGAATAAAAATACATCATTAAGTAATTATGAGTAAAACAATTAAAAACTAGTTAAATAGTCATGTAATAAAACTAAATTTAAAAAAAGTATAGTTAAATAGGTATAAAGAGTAATATAAAAATATAAAATCAAAGAAATATAAGTGAAATAAAAAATACAACTATTTGAATATTATATAATAAAACGGGTTAGATGAAGTCAATTATATCATAACTACAATAAAACAAATACAGTTAAACAATTGTGAATAAAATAAAACATATATAATTTAATAATTATAAGTAAAATCAATTTAAAACTAGTTGGATACGTATGTTAAAAAAAAATAAGTAATTCAATTGAACTATGGCATAACTAAAATAAAAAATTGAGTTAAATAGGTATAATATATAAAATAAAAAATATATATAATTAAATAATTGTAAATAAAATAAAATTAAAAACTAGTTAAATAATTATGAAAAACTCAGTAAATTAAGTAAAATGATGTCTTGACTAAATTAAAAAAAATACAGTTAAATAGGTTTGATGAATAAAATAAGAAGTATATAATCAAATAAGTAAAAGTGCAATAAAATTAACAACTAGTTCATTAATTATGAAAAACTCAGTAAATTAAGTAAAATGATGTCCTTAATAAATAAAAATACAGTTAAAGGGGTATAATCAATAAAATAAAAAGTATATAATTAAGTAATTATAAGTAAAATGAAATTAACAACTAGTTAAATAATTATGAAAAACTAAGTCAATTAAGTGAATCATGTCATAATTAAATAAAAAATAAAAATAAATAAGTTAAAAGAGTAATGTAAAAATATATTAAGTAAGTAAAAGTTGAAAAAAAAATAAAATAAATGTTAAAAAATTGTGTAATAAAACTAAGTAAATTTAATCAATTATGTCATAAATAAATTAAAAACAAAATGCAGTAAACTAAGTTATGTCACTAGAATAAAAAATAAAATAAAACAATACAGAAAATAAATATAAGTATAATTAATAAAAAAAGGAAAAAGTACATAATAAAACTAAGTCAACTTATGTCATAACTAAATTACAAAAATACAGTTGTACAGGTATAATGAGTAAAATAAAAATATATCATTTAATTATTATAAGTAAAATTAAATTAAAAACTACTTAAATTATTATGAAAAACTAAGTAAATTTTGGGAATTATGTCATAACCAAATAAAACAAATACAGTTAAATAGGCACAAAGAGTAATGTAAAAATATAAAAGTAAATATAACTATAAGTAAAATGTGAAAAAATACAGTTTAAAATAGTTAAGTAATTATGTAATAAAACGAAGTAAATGGGATCAATTATGTCATTACTAAGTAAAAAATGCAGTAAACTAAATTTTGTAACTAAAATGAAAAATAAAATAATTCAGACAAAGAAATATAAGTAAAATTAAAAAACAAAAAAGTTATTACATAATAAAACAAAATACAATTATGTCATTACTAAATAAAATATAGATTTAAGTATGTGACAAAACTAAACTAACTATATATATATATATATATATATATATATATATATATATATATATATATATACATATATATATATATATATATATAGTTGTATGTATATATATATATAGTTGTATGTATATATATATATATATATATATATATATATATATATATATATATATATATATAGTTGTATATATATATATATATATATATATATATATATATATATATATATATATATATATATATATATATATTAGTTAAAAAATAAATGTAACCAAACTAGTTTAATTAAGTCAATGTAACAACAAAATACAGTTAAATAAGTATAAGTAAAATAAGATAGAAAATAGAAAAACATTTATGTATGGAATAAAAGTAAATACATTTTAATTAAACTTTGTTGTAATGAAAGTTTAAAAATCCATTTCAATAAATATGCAATAACAAAGAGGAAATTAAGTCAATTATTTCTAACTGCAATAAAAAAATAAAAAAAAGTTAGATTTTATGTTAATAAAGAGTTTGACAGTAAAATGGTTTCCATTTACATTAATACAACGTCAAAAAAACAACCGTAGATTTCACGGCGACAAAATGCCAGCTATCGTTTTCATATTTGCAGTAATTTTGTTTAAAAAAAAAAACCTAAAATGACGTAATTTAAAATTGACACACTTTTCTC
>NC_084613.1:84027429-84044929 GCF_033978795.1 Nerophis ophidion
ATCCACTATGGACTGGACTCTCACTATTATGTTAGATCCACTATGGACTGGACTCTCACTATTATGTTAGATCCACTATGGACTGGACTCTCACTATTATGTTAAATCCACTACGGACTGGACTCTCACTATTATGTTAGATCCACTATGGACTGGACTCACACTATTATGTTAGATCCACTATGGACTGGACTCTCACTATTATGTTAGATCCACTATGGACTGGACTCCAACTATTATGTTAGATCCACTATGGACTGGACTCACACTATTATGTTAGATCCACTATGGACTGGACTCCAACTATTATGTTAGATCCACTACGGACTGGACTCTCACTATTATGTTAGATCCACCATGGACTGGACTCTCACTATTATGTTAGATCCACTATGGACTGGACTCCAACTATTATGTTAGATCCACAATGGATTGGACTCTCAGTATTATGTTAGATCCACAATGGATTGGACTCTCACTATTATGTTAGATCCACTATGGACTGGACTCCCACTATTATGTTAGATCCACATTGGACTGGACTCTCACTATTATGTTAGATCCACTATGGACTGGACTCTCACTATTGTGTTAGATTTACTATGGATTGGACTCTCACTATTATGTTAGATCCACTATGGACTGGACTCTCATTACTGTGTTAGATTTACTATGGATTGGACTCTCACTATTATGTTAAATCCATTACGGACTGGACTCTCTTAGTCTTTCTTTTTTTTTTTTTTTTCTTTTTCCCCAAAATTTGTTGAAACAAAACTTTTGGGGGAAAACATGCATGTCCACTGCAGTGGACATTTCGTTCAGTCTTTTATTTATTTATTTATTTAATTTGTTGAAAAAAATATTTTGTTTTCAGCTGACATTAGTTTCTTGTCAGTTACAGAATTTAAAACGTGAGTCCACCACAGTGGACATTGGTTTTTGGGGCACTTATATAAATGTGTGTGTGGTGTATCTATGTGTGTGTATATATGTATATATGTAAGTGTGTGTGAATTTAAATGTATTATATATAGATAATATATAGCATCTATGCAGCAACAACTGAATTGAATTATATTATATATATTATTGTATTATATATTGTGTATATATATACATTGTATATTTATAGAGGTGGGACTTAATACGTTTACTTCTTCCCACTCCCTTTTGAGCCAGTCTTGAAATCTACAAAAGATTAGTCACATGTAATGTTTTCAACGTAGGTGTAAAAATAATGTATATATATATATATATATATAAAAACCGGAAATGCTGATTATCGGTCCTGCTAGACACCGAACTCTATTTAATAATACAACTCTAACATTTGACAACAAAACAATTAAACAAGGCGACACGGTAAAGAATCTGGGTATTATCTTCAACCCAACTCTCTCCTTTGAGTCACGCATTAAAAGCGTTACTAAAACGGCCTTCTTTCATCTCCGTAATATCGCTAAAATTCGGTCCATTCTGTCCACTAAAGACGCCGAGATCATTATCCATGCGTTTGTTACGTCTCGCCTCGACTACTGTAACGTATTATTTTCGGGTCTCCCCATGTCTAGCATTAAAAGATTACAGTTGGTACAAAATGCGGCTGCTAGACTTTTGACAAGAACAAGAAAGTTTGATCACATTACGCCTGTACTGTATATACCTTTATATACATATATACATACATATATACCTATACTGTATATACCTTTATATACATATATACATACATATATACCTATACTGTATATACCTTTATATACATATAAACATACATATATACCTATACTGTATATACCTTTATATACATATATACATACATATATACCTGTACTGGCTCACCTGCACTGGCTTCCTGTGCACTTAAGATGTGACTTTAAGGTTTTACTACTTACGTATAAAATACTACACGGTCTAGCTCCATCCTATCTTGCCGATTGTATTGTACCATATGTCCCGGCAAGAAATCTGCGTTCAAAGGACTCCGGCTTATTAGTGATCCCCAAAGCCCAAAAAAAGTCTGCGGGCTATAGAGCTTTTTCATTTCGGGCTCCAGTACTCTGGAATGCCCTCCCGGTAACAGTTCGAGATGCTACCTCAGTAGAAGCATTTAAGTCTCACCTTAAAACTCATTTGTATACTCTAGCCTTTAAATAGACTCCCTTTTTAGACCAGTTGATCTGCCGTTTCTTTTCTTTTTCTTCTCTGTCCCACTCTCCTTTGTGGAGGGAGTCCGGTCCGATCCGGTGGCCATGTACTGCTCGCCTGTGTATCGGCTGGGGACATCTCTGCGCTGCTGATCAGCCTCCGCTTGGGATGGTTTCCTGCTGGCTCCGCTGTGAACGGGACTCTCGCTGCTGTGTTGGATCCGCTTTGGACTGGACTCTTGCGACTGTGTTGGATCCATTATGGATTGATCTTTCACAGTATCATGTTCTCATAGTCATCATTGTCACCGACGTCCCACTGGGTGTGAGTTTTCCTTGCCCTTATGTGGGCCTACCGAGGATGTCGTGGTGGTTTGTGCAGCCCTTTGAGACACTAGTGATTTAGGGCTATATAAGTAAACATTGATTGATTGATATATTTTGTATTTTATGTCATTCTTTTCTTTTGTTTGCATGGCTCAAAATAAACCATTCATTCATTCATTCATTCAATTATTTTCTAAAAGTTAATGAATTTGTGCAAAAAAAAAAAAAGCCCTGTTATGCGAAAACATGACCACTGCAGTGGAAATTTTTGAATTTTTTTTGTTTATTTTTTTTGTCAATGTTACCCAAAAAAAAAGACTCTTGTGTGACTCTTGTCCTACAATACAAAAACAGACTTGAGTAGACATTTATTCTATTTTTCTCTTTTTTTTTTTTCAAAATTTGTAGAAAAAAACTGAGTAA
This sequence comes from Nerophis ophidion, assembly GCF_033978795.1. Classification (NCBI taxonomy): domain Eukaryota; kingdom Metazoa; phylum Chordata; class Actinopteri; order Syngnathiformes; family Syngnathidae; genus Nerophis; species Nerophis ophidion. The sequence continues at coordinate 84,030,330 of NC_084613.1, forward strand.
ACACATGTAGTGGACATTTGTTTTTGAAAAAATAAATAAAAATAAAAGGCAGTTACAAAATTTATGGGGGGAAGGAAGGCCCTGTTGTGCAGAAACACACAAGACGACTGCAGTGGACATTTCTTTTAGTCTCTTTTATAATTATTATTATTATTATTTATTTAGTTTTTATTTTTTTTGTAGAAAAAAATATTTTTCTTTCAGTGTTTTTAGTTTCTTGTCAGTTACAGAATTTATGGGGGGAGCCCAGTTGTGCGAAAACATGCGTCCACTACAGTGGACATTTAGTTTTGGGGCAATTATTTTGTAAAAATTACTAAATTTGTGAGGGGAAAAAAAAGCACTGTCGTACACAATTGATTTCTTTAAATTCTTTTGTCAAAGTTACCCAAAAAAACTTATGTGAAAACATGCATTTCCACTGCAGTAGACATTTGTTTTTGGTGCATTTATTTTGTATTTATTACAAAATTTGTATAAGAAAAAAGTCCTACAGTGTGAAATCATATGTCCACTCGAGTGGACATTTGATTAGTACCCCTCAACCCCTCCTGTTTATTAAAAAAATAAAAAAATTAAATTCTGGCAACACTTTTTTCTCCCCTAAAATCCACAGTTGTGAATTTTACAGTGCTTAACTGTGAATTTAGCATGTGTACCACTTTTATTTTGACAGTCAATTCTGCTGACTGGACTGCCAGTTTTCTTTACTGTAAAATCTTTTTTTACAAGGCTTTACTGTAAATGGAAAAAACATTCCACTTTTACAGTAAAATTTTGACATCTGAGCTGTCAGTTTTTTGTTTATTTTATCATAAAATATATGGTTGTCGATTTTACCGGAATGCTAATACCACTGCAAAAAAAAAAAAAAAATACACTGTAAACAATTTTTGTAGATTTTTACATCAAAAACTGGCAACTGAATTGCTTAAATTTTACATATTTTTATGCAGAATTGATGTAAAATAAAAACAGACCACTGTCAATAGTAAACAGTAACATGGATTTTTTATTATTTTTTTTATTATGAAGAAATTTGCGAATTTTAAAAAAGACATTTTGTTGAAATTGTGGCTCATTTTATTGAATATGTAAAAGTTTTGGTTTTGTATTTAATTCTGTTGAATTCCAAGAAAACGCACAATTATTTTTCGCAAAACACTTCCGTTGGTTTGGTGGAAAATTTAATTTAGAAAAAAAATACATTTGTGAGGTATGTTTTGAAATGATTCATTTAGAAGATTTTAGTTATGTTTTGTTGTACCTAATTCTAAATGTATTTTAGAAAATAATAATTTATTTACGAAAAAAAACAATATATTTTGTTGAATTTGTGGCTCATTTTATAGAATATGTGAAACTTTTGGTTTTAAAAACAAATTTGATTAATGTTGAATTTCAAGAGAATGTGAATATTTTTGTGAAAGAATTCCGTAAAATTGTGCTTTTATTGCGCATTAAAATATGTTTTTAAAAGAAAAATATGGTAAATTTAGTTTAATTTGTCACTATTTTATATTTAAAAAAAAGTTACATTTGTGAGGCATGATTGGGAAGGATTCCTTCAGAAGATTGTTGTTCTGTTTTGTTGTATCTAATTTAAATTTAAATTGAAAAAAAAATATTTGAAAAAATAAATAAAAGTGCAATTATTTTTAATTAACTCTAAAGAATATTTCAAATAAATGTTTGTTTTTTTGAATTTGTGGTTCATTGTATTGAATATATGTGAAATTTTTGGTTTTGTAATCAAATCTGATTAATTTTGTTGAATTTCAAGAAAATGTGCGATTATTTTTGTGAAAGAATTCCGTTAAACGTTATATTTTAATTGGACATTAAAATATTTTAATGAAAAAATATAGTACATTTTGTTGAATTTGTGAACATTTTATATTCAAATTAATTTGTGAATTAAGAGGATTCCTGTGATTAATTTTGTTGTAACGGTTCTTTTATTTATTGAATATAACTTCATAACTGGAGATTAAAAGAAGCAATATTTGAATTAAAAACAGCTTAAATAATAATGATGATAATAATAAGAATATAAATAATTAAATGCCATCAATTAATATCAGTTAATTCTCAAAATTTGTAGAAAAAATACATTTAAAAGAAATTGCAAAAACACGTGTCCACTGTAGTAGACATTTGGTTAAGTCTATATCTTTTTTTTTTTTTTTCCCTTTTTTTTTTCAACATTTTTGGGGAAAAAAACTTTCTTTTGCAAAAACACACATGTTCACTCTAGTGGACATTTGTTTGTGAAAACATTTCTTGTCAGTTACAAAATTTATGGGGGGGGGGGGGAACCTTTTGTCCACTACAGTGGACATTTAGTTTTGTCTCTTATTTTCTATTTTTAAAATTGTTTAACTATACAGAATACTTAAAATATTTTCAATGAATTACATATGAGATTAGTGAACTAAGTGGATTTTTGTGATTCATTTTTTCTTTGATTTATTGAATATAACTTTAATAACTGGAGATGAAAAGAAGCAATATTTGAATAAAAACATTGCTACAATAATAATGATGATAATAATAAGAATAGGAATATTAAATGCCACTAATTAACAGAAATATCAGTTAACTTACTAAATTCGTAGAATTTTTTTTATTTTATGTTTTTTTTGCAAAAAACACACGTCCACTGTAGTTGACGTTTGGTGGAGTCTATCTTTTTTTTTTCTTCTTTTTCAAAATTTGTGGGAAAAAATCTTTGTTTTGCAAAAACACACATGTTCACTCTAGTGGACATTTGTTTTTGAATTTTTTTTTGTCAGTTACAACATTTTTTGGGGGGGGGTGGGGCCTTGTGTCCACAGTAGTGGACATTAGGTTTAGTCTCTTTTAATTTTTAATTTTTTTTTTTTAATCATACAGAATGTTTGAAATATTTACAATGAATTTCACATAAGGTTTGTGAATTAAGTGGATTTTTGTAATTTAATTTTGATGTAACGGTTCTTTTATTTATTGAATATAACTTTATAACTGGAGATGAAACGACACAATATTTGAATTAAAAAATAGCTACAATATAAATGATGATAATAATTAGAATATGAATAATAAATGCCATCCATTAACAGAAATATCAGTTAATTTTCAAAATTTCAGATTTATTTATTTATTTATTTTTTGCGAAATCACACGTCTTTTTTTTTCGTCTTCTTTTTCAAAAGAAGACAAAAAAATCTTTGTTTTGCAAAAACACACATGTTCACTCTAGTGGACATTTGTTTTTGAAATGTTTTTTGTCAGTTAAAAAAAAAATTTGGCGGGGAAACCCTTGTGTCCACTGTAGTGGACATTAGCTTTAGTCCCTTTAATTTTAAATTTTTCATTTATTTATTGTTTTAATCATACAGAATGTTTAAAATATTTACAATGAATTTCATATAGGGTTTGTGAATTAAGTGGATTTTTGTAATTTAATTTTGATGTAACGGTTCTTTTATTTATTTTATTGAATATAACTTTATAACTGGAGATGAAACGAAGCAATATTTGAATTAAAAAATACCTACAATATAAATGATGATAATAATTAGAATATGAATATTACATGGCATCCATTAATAGAAATATCAGTTAACTTTCTAAATTTGAGATTTTTTTTTATTTTTATTTATTTTTTATGAAATCACACGTCCACTGTAGTGGACATTTGGTTTAGTCCCCTTTTTTCTTCTTTTTCTAAATTTGTAGGATAAAAAAATCTTTGTTTTGCAAAAACACGCATGTTCACTTTATGGGGGGAAAAACCCTTGTGTCCACTCTAGTGGACATTAGGTTTAGTGTCTATTATTTATTTATCTATTTATTTATTTTTTAATTATACAAAAGGTTTAAAATATTTACAATGAAATTCATATAGGATTTGCAATTTAAGTGGATGTTTGTGATTAATTTTGTTGTAACTGTTTATTCTGCATGTTCTCCCCGTGAGTGCGTGGGTTCCCTCCGGGTACTCCGGCTTCCTCCCACCTCCAAAGACATGCACCTGGGGATAGGTTGATTGGCAACACTAAATGGTCCCTAGTGTGTGAATGTGAGTGTGAATGTTGTCTGTCTATCTGTGTTGGCCCTGCGATGAGGTGGCGACTTGTCCAGGGTGTACCCTGCCTTCCGCCCGATTGAAGCTGAGATAGGCGCCAGCGCCCCCCGCGACCCCAAAAGGGAATAAGCGGTAGGAAATGGATGGATGGATGGAATATAACTGTATAACTGGAGATGAAAAGAAGCAATATTTGAATTAAAAATTAGCTACAATAGTAAATGATGATAATAATTAGAATATGAATATTAAATGCCATCCACTAACAGAAATATCAGTTAACTTTCTAAATTTGTAGAATTTTTTAAATTTAAAGTTTTTGCAAAAACAGACGTCCACTGTTTTTGACGTTTGTTTTAGTGTTTCTTTTTTCTTCTTCTTCTTTGTCAAAATTTGTGGGGAAAAATCTTTGTTTTGCAAAAACACGCATGTTCACTCTAGTGGACATTTGTTTTTGAAAACATTTTTTGTCAGTTGCAAAATTTATGGGGGCGGGGGGGTAAACCTTTTGTCCACTGTAGTGGACATTTGGTTTAAAATACATCATAATGATGATGATAATAATAAGAATATAAATATATTAAATGCCATCCATTAACAGAAATATCAGTTAACTTTCTAAATTAGTCGAATTTTTTATTTTTTTAAAACCACACGTCCACTGTAGTTGACGTTTGGTTTAGTCTATCTTTTTTTTTCTTATTATTTTTCAAAATTTGTGGGAAAAAGTCTTTGTTTTGCAAAAACACACATGTTCACTCTAGTGGACATTTGTTTTTGAAATTTTTTTTTGTCAGTTACAAAATTTATGGGGGGAGGAAAAAACCTTTTGTCCACTGTAGTGGACATTTGGTTTAAAATACATCATAATGATGATAATATATAAGAATATGAATTTTAAATGCCATCCATTAACAGAAATATTAGTTAACTTTCTAAATTAGTAGAATTGATTTATTTATTTTATGTATTTAATAATTCTTTCAAAAAACAGACGTCCACTGTAGTTGACGTTTGGTTTAGTCCATCTTTTTTCTTCTTCTTCTTTTTCAAAATTTGTGGGAAAAAATCTTTGTTTTGCAAAAACACGCATGTTCACTCTAGTGGACATTTGTTTTTGAAAACATTTTTTGTCAGTTACAAAATTTATGGGGGGGGGGACACCTTTTGTCCACTGTAGTGGACATTTGGTTTAAAATACAGGATAATGATGATAATATATTAGAATATGAATTTTAAATGTAGAATGTATTTATTGTATTCATTTATTTATTTATTTTCAAAAAACACACGTCCACTGTAGTTGACGTTTGGTTTAATCTGTCTTTTTTCTTCTTCTTCCCTTTCAAAATTTGTGGGAAAAAATCTTTGTTTTGCAAAAACATGCATGTTCACTCTAGTGGACATTTGTTTTTGAAAACATTTTTTGTCAGTTACAAAATTTATGGGGGGGGGGGGGGGGGGGACTTTTGTCCACTGTTGTGGACATTTGGTTTAAAATACATCATAATGATGATAATATATAAGAATATGAATTTTAAATGCCATCCATTAACAGAAATATTAGTTAACTTTCTAAATTAGTAAAATGTATTTATTTATTTTATGTATTTAATTATTTTTTCAAAAAACACACGTCCACTGTAGTTGACGTTTGGTTTAGTCCATCTTTTTTCTTCTTCTTCTTTTTCAAAATTTGTGGGAAAAAAATCTTTGTTTTGCAAAAACACACATGTTCACTCTAGTGGATATTTGTTTTTGAAAATGTTTTTTGTCAGATACAAAATTTATGAGGGGTAAAAAAACATTTTGTCTACTGTAGTCGACATATGGTTTAGTCTCTTTATTTATTTATATATATATATATTTTTAATTCTACAGAATATTTAAAAAAATTGTAATTTGTGGATTAAGTGGATTTTTGTGATTGAGTTTGTTGTAACTGTTCTTTTCCTTATTGAATATAATTTTATAACTGGAGATGAAAAGAAGCAATATTTGAATTAAAAATTAGCTACAATAATAATGATGATAATAATAAGAATATGAATATTAAATGCCATCCATTAACAGAAATATCAGTTACATTTCTTAATTTGTAGAGTTTTGTTTTTGTTTTTTTGTTTTGTTTTATGCAAAAACACACGTCCACTGTAGTTGACGTTTGGTTTAGTCTATCTTGTTTTTTTTTTCATCTTTTTCAAAATTTGTGGGAAAATTTTTTTCGTTTTGCAAAAACATGCATGTTTACTCTAGTGGACATTTGTTTTTGAAAAAAAAATGTCAGTTACAAAAATCATGGGGGGGGGGGACCCTTTTGTCCACTGTAGTGGATATTAGGTTTAGTCTCTTTTATTGTTTAATTTTTAATTTTATTATATTTTCAATCATACAGATCACTTAAAATATTTACAATGAATTTCATATAAGATTTGTGAATTAAGTGGATTTTTGTGATTGATTTTGTTGTACCGGTTCTTTTATTTATTGAAAATACTGGTAAATTTATAACTGGAGATGAAAAGAAGCAATATTTGAATTAAAAAATGGCTTCAATAATAATGATGATAATGATAAGAATATGAATATTAAATGCCATCCATTAACAGAAATATCACTTACCTTTCTAAATTTGTGGATTTTTTTAAGTTGTTAATTTTTTGCAAAAAACAGACGTCCGCTGTAGTTGACGTTTGGTTTGGTGTTTCTTTTTTTTTCTTCTTTTTTGTCAAAATTTGTGGGAAAAAAATCTTTGTTTTGCAAAAACACGCATGTTCACTCTAGTGGACATTTGTTTTTGAAAACATTTTTTGTCAGTTACCAAATTTATGGGGACACACACACACACACCTTTTGTCCACTGTAGTGGACATTTGGTTTAAAATACATTATAATGATGATAATATATAAGAATATGAATTTTAAATGCCATCCATTAACAGAAATATCAGTTAACTTTCTAAATTAGTAGAATGTATTTATTGTACTTATTTATTTTTATTATTATTTTTTTTTTTCAAAAAACACACGTCCACTGTAGTTGACGTTTGGTTCTTTTATTTATCGAACATAACGGTAAATATTTGAATTAAAAAATAGCTTCAATAATAATGATGATGATAAGAATAGGAATGATAAATGCCATCAATTAACATAAATACCAGTTAACTTGATAAATATCTGTTATTTATGGCATTTTACTTGTATGTTATATTCATTTATGTTTTCTAAACATGGTCTTTTGTTGAGTTTTGCGGACATAAACAGCAAATTAACAATAATCGATCGATTTCAACTCGATGTCTTGGTTCTTTCCAAATCTCAAGATTTGGGAGTTTTGGGGCCTTTTTGAATGTGTTCTTGGACCTGGCTGGTCCACGTTGACAGAACTATTCCAAAAAGACGTGACAAAAGATGTACCATTTTGCAGCCGATGGAGGACTAGAAAGTGTTTCAAAGTGCAGCAAAAAGTGCACTAGATGCAAAAAAAAGGGGGGGGGGGGGCGCAGGTTGATGCGGGCGCGTGCATGTGAGCGTGCACGGAGGAGAGAAGAAGAAAGAAGAAAGAGGGACAATCTTCCTGGGTGGTCGTCAGCAAAGCAAGGGAGGGGGGGGGGGGGGGGGCACAAAGGAGGGAAATGTAGAGCCGCGCGTTCGAGACCCTTTGGAAACATTTGTTCCAGTCAACATTTTGCATTTGTTCAGTCGCTGATTGACAAAGTGCTTTAGATAAATCCCAGCTTGTTGCCTGTTGTCATGGCTCTGGTGAGGAGGGGGGGGGGGGGGGGGGGGGCAGGGGGTCTCCTTCTGCAAGATCTGCAAGACCCACGCCGACTTGTGTCCACAGGTCTCGTCGAGTCGTTTCCATCAAGCCGGAACCGCCTGCAGATGGACGTCTGCACGCGTGGGAATCGAACCTGCGGCTCCTTCGCTCGCCGATCAAAGAGCAGACAAGATATGCTATTAATGAAGAATATATATTGTTTGTTTCATAAAGTAATGAAGGTTTTGTTCTTTCAAAGTCATAATTTGTCCAATTTGTCTTACATTCTTTATTAGTATTCAGGTCACGGGATGACATGTGTACTTACTACTTATACTGGGTGAAAGTAGTAAGTACACATGAGTTCCTTATGTGTACTTACTACTTATACTGAGTGAAAGTAGTAAGCACACATAAGTTCCTTATGTGTACTTACTACTTTCACCCAGTATAAGTAGTAAGTACACATGAGTTCCTTATGTGTACTTACTACTTATACTGAGTGAAAGTAGTAAGCACACATAAGTTCCTTATGTGTACTTACTACTTTCACCCAGTATAAGTAGTAAGTACACATGAGTTCCTTATGTGTACTTACTACTTATACTGAGTGAAAGTAGTAAGCACACATAAGTTCCTTATGTGTGCTTACTACTTTCACCCAGGATAAGTAGTAAGTACACATGGGTTCCTTATGTGTGCTTACTACTTTAACCCAGTATAAGTAGTAAGTACAAATGAGTTCCTTATGTGTACTTACTACTTTCACCCAGTATAAGTAGTAAGTACACATTGGTTCCTTATGTGTGCTTACTACTTTCACCCAGTATAAGTAGTAAGTACACATGAGTTCCTTATGTGTGCTTACTACTTTCACCCAGGATAAGTAGTAAGTACACATGAGTTCCTTATGTGTGCTTACTACTTTCACCCAGGATAAGTAGTAAGTACACATGGGTTCCTTATGTGTACTTACTACTTTAACCCAGTATAAGTAGTAAGTACACATGAGTTCCTTATGTGTACTTACTACTTTCACCCAGTATAAGTAGTAAGTACACATGAGTTCCTTATGTTTACTTACTACTTGTTTTCTCAAGAGATGACGGCTGCACACATGGGAATCAAACCTGCGGCCTCTTCACTTGCCATACAAAGAACATACAAAATATGCTCATAATCTCAATTAACAATATACTGTATATATATATATATATATATATATATATATATATATATATAAGTGTTTACTGTATATTATTTTGTGTACAATTTATTTTATTGCTATAGACATATTAGATGTATTGTAAGAATATTTAATATTATGAAAATATTATTATAAACATGTTTTAGTTTAAAGACTTATTTGAACATGTTTGCGACTTTAGCTAGATGTAAAATATTATTATTATTGTATGTGTGTATGTGTGTATGTATGTATATATATATATGTATATATATATAGGTATACATATGTATATATATGTATATATGTATATATAAATATGTATATATAAATATGTGTATGTATATATATATATATATATATAGTGTTGTGTATATATGTATAAATATGTATATATATGTATATATATATATATATATATATATATGTGTATATATAATTATGTATATATAAATATGTGTATATATATAGTGTTGTGTATATATATATATTTATATATATAGTATTTTATTAATATAAATATATACTCTATATACAGTATATATACAGTATACATGTATGCATATATATAAGTACATATGTATATATTATATATGTATATATATATGTGTATATATATGTATGTATATATTATATATGTATATATATATATATATATATATATATATATATATGTGTGTGTGTATATATATTCAGTTGAAAAATGATTCATGTAAAGACTATTTAGTGGCAATGACACTTATTACATCATCACGTGCTCTAAAATAAACACTTAAACGAGAATTGAAGTGGTTTGAAATTGGTTTTAAGAACACACACACTCACACACACGCACACACACACACACACACACACACACAGACACGCACACACAGATAGGATTACAGTATCTGTGAAGAGTTTGCAGAGGACTCTCAGTGGAGAGAAAGTCAACAGTGAGAGGAGAAGACGGGACAGATCCACATGAGACTGTTTTGTCCACAAAGAGCCGCTAATCTGTTTAAGAACTGCAGGCCAGAGGGTTGAAGTCCTCCAGGGACAAATATTGACTCTCCTGGCCGCTCTGGGCCAGAAGGACAACATCAGCCTCTCTGGAGAAGGCAGGGACAAAGAGAAAGTCTCCTTCAGCATCTTTAGTCTATAGTTTGTCCAGCAGTTCATGTCAGACATGCAAAATGTTTCAAAGACCCGGTTGAACTAGAAACATGCGGCTGTAGACAACCACAACGTACCAAGCAGGGCAATGTTCCAATCATGAACACCCATTGTGCATTCAAGGCTTGCTATTTGCCTCCATTAGGGAACAACAACACATTATCAGTGCAGTGTCAATACAGCCGGTGAGTGTGCCACACACTCACTGAAGCATTATTCATTCCCGCCACTCCTTTGTCATAGAAATGAGTGACTAAGTGACAGAAATTCATCACAATTTTCTATGAAATTTCATACAAAAATTTGCTAAATCGCAGGCAAACCAAACCTGTGGACTTTTTTAATGCAGGAACACATGTGTACTTACTACTTCTACCAAGTATAAGTAGAAGGACACGGGATCACATGTGTACTTACTACTTCTACCAAGTATAAGTAGTGAGGACACGGGATCACATGTGTGCTTACTATTTCTACCCAGTATAAGTATTAATGTCATAAGATCACGTGTGCTTACTATTTCTACCCAGTATAAGTATTAATGTCATAAGATCACATGTGTACTTACTACTTCTACCAAGTATAAGTAGTAAGGAGACAGGATCACATGTGTACTTACTACTTCTACCAAGTATAAGTAGTGAGGACACAGGATCACATGTGTGCTTACTATTTCTACCCAGTATAAGTATTAATGTCATAAGATCACGTGTGCTTACTATTTCTACCCAGTATAAGTATTAATGTCATAAGATCACATGTGTACTTACTACTTCTACCAAGTATAAGTAGTAAGGAGACAGGATCACATGTGTACTTACTACTTCTACCAAGTATAAGTAGTAAGGACACAGGATCACATGTGTACTTACTACTTCTACCAAGTATAAGTAGTAAGGACACAGGATCACATGTGTGCTTACTATTTCTACCCAGTATACGTATTAAAATCATAAGATCATATGTGTACTTACTACTTCTACCAAGTAGAAGTAGTAAGGACACAGGATCACATGTGTACTTACTACTTCTACCAAGTATAAGTAGTAAGTACACGGGATCACATGTGTACTTACTACTTCTACCAAGTATAAGTAGTAAGGACACGGGATCACATGTGTACTTACTATTTCTACCCAGTATAAATATTAATGTCATAAGATCACATGTGTACTTACTACTTCTACCAAGTATAAGTAGTAAGGACACAGGATCACATGTGTACTTACTACTTCTACCAAGTATAAGTAGTAAGGACACAGGATCACATGTGTGCTTACTATTTCTACCCAGTATACGTATTAAAATCATAAGATCATATGTGTACTTACTACTTCTACCAAGTAGAAGTAGTAAGGACACAGGATCACATGTGTACTTACTACTTCTACCAAGTATGAGTAGTAAGGACACGGGATTACATGTGTACTTACTATTTCTACCCAGTATATGTATTAATATCAGAAGATCACATGTGTACTTACTATTTCTACCAAGTATAAGTAGTAAGGACACAGGATTTCATGTGTACTTACTATTTCTACCCAGTATACGTATTAATATCATAAGATCACATGTGTACTTACTACTTCTACCAAGTATAAGTAGTAAGGACACGGGATCACATGTGTGCTTACAATTTTTACCCAGTATATGTATTAATATCAGAAGATCACATGTGTACTTAATATTTCTACCAAGTATAAGTAGTAAGGACACAGGATCACATGTGTACTTACAATTTCTACCCAGTATACGTATTAATGTCATAAGATCACATGTGTACTTACTATTTTCACCCAGTATAAGTAGTAAGTACACATGTGATCCCGTGTCCTTACTACTTCTACCATGTAAAAGTAGTAAGGTCACAGGATCACATGTGAACTTGGGTTACTGATGTGCACTTACTACTTTTACCCAGTATAAGTAGTAACGACACGGGATCACATGTTTACTTACTACTTATGCCCAGTATGAGTACTGAGGTCACAGGATTACATGTGTACTTACTACTTTTACCCAGTATGAGTAGTAAGTACACGGGATCACATGTGTACTTACTACTTTCACTCAGTATGAGTAGTAAGTACACATGTGCTCCTGATGTGTACTTACTACTTTTACCCAGTATAAGTAGTAAGGACACGGGATCACATGTGTACTTACTACTTTCACTCAGTATAAGTAGTAAGTACACATGTGCTCCTGATGTGTACTTACTACTTTTACCCAGTATAAGTAGTAAGGACACGGGATCACATGTGTACTTACTACTTTCACTCAGTATAAGTAGTAAGTACACATGTGGCACTGACGTGCACTTACTACTTTTACCCAGTATATGTAGTAAGGACAAGGGATCACATGTTTACTTACTACTTATGCCCACTATGAGTACTGAGGTCACAGGATTACATGTGTACTTACTACTTTCACCCAGTATAAGTAGTAAGCACACATGTGCTCCTGATGTGCACTTACTACTTCTGCCAAGTATAAGTAGTAAGGACACGGGATCACATGTGTGCTTACTACTTCTGCCCAGTATAAGTATTAAGGTCACAGGATCACATGTGTACTTACTACTTTCACTCAGTATAAGTAGTAAGTACACATGTGGCACTGACATGCACTTACTACTTTTACCCAGTATATGTAGTAAGGACACGGGATCACATGTGTACTTACTACTTCTGCCCAGTATAAGTAGAAAGGACACGGGATCACATGTGTACTTACTACTTCCACCCAGTTTTACCTCGGAACAAATCATTTTTAAGTCTGCACGTACATTTTACTCATTCCACTAAATTAATTACTTTCTGCAATGTGACTTTAAGGTGTTGTCTAATCCTGTGTGTGTGCGTGTGTGTGTGTGTGTGTGTGTGTGTGTGTGTGTGTGTGTGTGTGTGTGTGTGTGTGTGTGTGTGTGTGTGTGTGTGTGTGTGTGTGTGTGTGTGTGTGTGTGTGTGTGTGTGTGTGTGTGTCTTCTTGTATTTCTGCCCTTCTTGAGACACCAACAAGGAAAAGTAGGACCCAAATCCTGGTCCCAATACAGAAAACTTGTTATGATCCGCTGCCCGGATCATATTTTGATTTAGGTTTTTGAGTCTTTTTGTGTTTTCTATTTGTTTTGGACTCTTTCGGTTCCTGGTTGAACTTCTTTTTTTAGTCTGTCACCATAGTTACTTATTAGTTTCGCCTGCCAATTGTTTCCTGACGCGCACCTGCCTCTTGATTACAGTCTTTATTTAAGCCTGCCTTCTTTGTCCATTCGTTCTTGCTTCCTAGTTTGTGTTTCACAACAGTGACGACTATGATCCGATCCCGTATTCCTGTTCGCAACCAGCTAGCTTCCACGCTAAGTTTTTCTTTGTTTCTCTAGCTCCCATGCTAGCGCTTTTTGTTTTTTTCTAGCTCCCATGCTAGTTCTGTTGTGTTGCCTTTTGTGCTTTGTGCCAGTTTTATGTTTCATAGTCTGTTTTATTTTAAATAAATCAGTGTTTTTTTTACCTTCAGGCTGTGTCCGAAGCCCGACTGCATCTCTGAGAGAACGAACTGGCATCACGATGCCACGAAATCGTCACAAAACCATTGCATTTAATACAGAACCAAATACTAGAGTCTGTGAACATTGCTCCAAAGTGTTTCCGTAATATTGCAATATTCCCTCGTAAAAATTATGATTTTTTTTCATGCAAAATTATGACTTTTTAATGCAAAATGGTGACTTTTGTCATACAAAATTTTGTCTTGCCATTTTTTTTTTGTTCTTGTAAAATGGTCGAAGTGAAGTGAATTATATTTATATAGCGCTTTTCTCTAGTGACACAAAGCACTTTACATAGTGACACCCTATATCTAAGTTACATTTAAACCAGTGTGGGTGGGACTGGGAGCAGGTGGGTAAAGTGTCTTGCCCAAGGACACAACGGCAGTGACTAGGATGGCGGAAGCGGGAATCGAACCTGCAACCCTCAAGTTGCTGGCACGGCCACTCTACCAACCGAGCTATATATTTGTTTTTATTAAAACTACGACTTTTGCCATGATTTTGTCAAATGTTGTCAAATTATTGTAATATTGCTAAAATTTGAAAGTTTTCTTCTAAAATTGTGACTTTTGTCCAGTAAAATTACGACTCTTCATCTAATCTTTTCTTATAAAATTGTGACTTTTATTGAGTAAAACTCCCACTTTTATCATAATATTCCAATAATGTTCCTTTCCTTTTGTAACATTTTGACTTGCGTTGAGTAAAATGACGACTTTTATTATGATACTGCCAAAATTCTACGTTTTTCTTTTGAGAATTTTACTCGTGAAATTCCAATTAATTTTCGACAAAAAGCTTTTTTTTATATATTTGCATAGTATGTATATATTATTAATGTTGTAAATACACATCTTTATATATCTAG
>NC_084613.1:84047429-84059929 GCF_033978795.1 Nerophis ophidion
ATACACAGAAATAATATTAATAAATACAGGTGAGATAGGGAAAAGCGGTAGAAATGGATAGATGGGCTTAATGTTGAATATGTGAAACGTTGCCGCCCTCTAGAGGAGTTTGCTATGAACTGACAGTCCTGGGATTTTTTTTTTCCACTTTTAAAAAAATATTTTTTTTCGTCTTTGCAGCAGCACAACAACATGTTTGCACGCATTTAAAATATCCGTAATCATGTAGAAATATTAAAAAAATCAAATCTGTACTCGAAATATGATTTAAAGCACAACTGGGTGCAGTACTTACAATTGACCGCCAGATGTCACTGCTGCGTCACAGGAGAAACTTCTACGTTCTTCTAACTTGAAAATGCAATTTTTGGATAATTGGCAAAACAAAAATATTAGTTATGTTGTATAACATTGAATTACAGTAAAAATGTCAAACAAAAGTGAGCATTATAATCATGAAAGGTACTTTAAAAAATGCAATATACTGGAGTAAAGGTGTACCTAATGTTGTGACTGACGCCAAAGTGTCTTTTCAACCATCTTCGGCAACAAAACCTACAAAGAAATAATACAAAATAAATAAATATCACATCAAGTCATTACATTTAAAATAAAATACACAATTCGTCCAAAAAAAAGCCGTTAAAAAAACAAAAATACTTGACAATAAATACCCAAATTATGTTTAAAAAATAAATGTTTCTTTGTATTTAAATGGGAAAAAAAAAAAAAACTTTTATTTTGAAAAAAGTATTTCCTTGCATACACAAAGAAAGAAAGAAAAGTAAATTAATCAAGAAATCTAATCCCTTCCATCACATGCTTCCTGATGACGTCATGTGACGTCAGAAGACATATGCGATGACTCAGCAGGTTTTCCGCAGGTGCTCTGCGTCCTCGATCATTACAATGCAGTACTTTGGGAGTACTCACTACACCGTAGGTAGTACTGGTACTGTGTGTACACCGTAGGTAGTACTGGTACTGCGTGTACACCGTAGGTAGTACTGGTACTGTGTGTACACCGTAGGTAGTACTGGTACTGCGTGTACACCGTAGGTAGTACTGGTACTGTGTGTACACCGTAGGTAGTACTGGTACTGTGTGTACACCGTAGGTAGTACTGGTACTGCGTGTACACTGTAGGTAGTACTGGTACTGTGTGTACACCGTAGGTAGTACTGGTACTGCGTGTACACCGTAGGTAGTACTGGTACTGTGTGTAGACCGTAGGTAGTACTGGTACTGTGTGTACACAGTAGGTAGTACTGGTACTGTGTGTAGACCGTAGGTAGTACTGGTACTGCATGTAGACTGTAGGTAGTACTGGTACTGTGTGTACACCGTAGGTAGTACTGGTACCGTGTGTACACTGTAGGTAGTACTGGTACTGTGTGTACACCGTAGGTAGTACTGGTACTGTGTGTACACAGTAGGTAGTACTGGTACTGTGTGCACACCGTAGGTAGTACTGGTACTGTGTGTACACTGTAGGTAGTACTGGTACTGTGTGTACACTGTAGGTAGTACTGGTACTGTGTGTACACTGTAGGTAGTACTGGTACTGTGTGTACACCGTAGGTAGTACTGGTACTGTGTGTACACCGTAGGTAGTACTGGTACTGTGTGTACACTGGCGGTCACTTCAATCAGAAGGGTGATGAAGGCCAGGTGTCAGGGTGGGGGGGTTATGGTGGTCTACAACTGGACTACTTAGGTTGTTAACCTGCGTTCGTCCTCTTTAGGAAGCACTGATAGACTTCTAGGGAACACACGGAGGACACTTCAGTCACACTTTGATATGCAGGGCGACTGGACCATGGTGAGGGACTCCTGGTGGACTTTGGTGGACTTTGGTGGACTCTTGGTGGACTCTTGGTGGGCTCTGGTGGACTCTTCTTGGTGGACTCTTGTGGACTCTGATAGGACTCTTAGTGGACTCTGGGAGGACTCTGGTGAACTCTTGGTGGACTGTGAGAACTCTTGGAGGACTCTGGTGGACTCTGGGTGGACTATTGTGGACTCTGGGAGGACTCTTAGTGGACTCCAGGAGGACTCTGGTGAACTCTTGGAGGACTCTGGCGGACTCTGGGTGGACTCTTGGTGGACTCTGGGAGGACTCTTAGTGGACTCTGGGAGGACTCTGGTGGACTCTGGGTGGACTCTTGGTGGACTCTGGGAGGATTCTGGTGGACTCTTGGTAGACTCTGGTGGACTCTGGGTGGACTCTGGGAGAACTCTGGTGGACTCCTTGTGGGCTCTTGGTGGACACTATTGGACTCGAGCTGGACTCTTGGTGGACTATTGGTCGACTCTGGGAGGACTCATGGTGGACTCTGGGAGGACTCTGATGGACTCCTTGTGGGTTCTTAGTGGACTGTGGTGGACTCTTGGTGGACTCTGGTGGACTCTTAGTGGACTCTGGGAGGACTCTGGTGAACTATTGGTGGACTGTGAGAACTCTTGGAGTACTCTGGTGGACTATTGTGGACTCTGGGAGGACTTTTAGTGGACTCTTGGAGGACTCTGGGAGGACTCTTGAGAACTCTTGGAGGACTCTGGTGGACTCTGGGTGGACTCTTGGTGGTCTCTGGGAGGATTCTGGTGGACTCTTGGTAGACTCTGGTGGACTCTGGGTGGACTCTGGGAGAACTTTGGTGGACTCCTTGTGGGCTCTTGGTGGACACTGTTGGACTCTTGCTGGACTCTTGGTGGACTATTGTGGACTATGGTGGACTCTGGGTGGACTCATGGTGGACTCTTGATGGACTCTGGTGGACTCTTCTTGGTGGACTATTGTGGACTATGGTGGACTCTGGGTGGACTCATGGTGGACTCTTGATGGACTCTGGTGGACTCTTCTTGGTGGACTATTGTGGACTCTGGGAGGGCTCATGGTGGACTCTGGGAGGACTCTGATGGACTCCTTGTGGGTTCTTAGTGGACTGTGGTGGACTCTTGGTGGACTCTGGTGGACTCATGGTGGACTCTGGTGGACTCTTGTGAACTCTGAGAGGACTCTTAGTGGACTCTGGGAGGTCTCTGGTGAACTCTTGGTGGACTGTGAGAACTTGGAGTACTCTGGTGGACTATTGTGGACTCTGGGAGGACTTTTAGTGGACTCTGGGAGGACTCTGGAGAACTCTTGGAGGACTCTGGTGGACTCTGGGTGGACTCTTGGTGGTCTCTGGGAGGATTCTGGTGGACTCTTGGTAGACTCTGGTGGACTCTGGGAGAACTCTGGTGGACTCCTTGTGGGCTCTTGGTGGACACTGTTGGACTCTTGCTGGACTCTTGCTGGACTCTTGGTGGACTATTGTGGACTCTGGTGGACTCTGGGTGGACTCATGGTGGACTCTTGATGGACTCTGGTGGACTCTTCTTGGTGGACTCTTCTTTGTGGACTCTTCTTGGTGGACTCTTGTGAACTCTGGGTGGACTATTGTGGACTCTGGGAGGACTCTGGAGAACTCTTGGAGGACTCTGGTGGACTCTGGGTGGACTCTTGGTGGACTCTGGGAGGATTCTGGTGGACTCTTGGTAGACTCTGGTGGACTGTAGGTGGACTCTGGGAGAACTCTGGTGGACTCCTTGTGGGCTCTTGGTGGACACTGTTGGACTCTTGCTGGACTCTTGGTGGACTCTTGGTGGACTATTGTGGACTCTGGTGGACTCTGGGTGGACTCATGGTGGACTCTGGGGGGACTCTGGTGGACTCCTAGTGTGGGCTCTTGGTGGACTCTGGTGGACTCTGGGTGGACTCTGGTGGACTCTGGGTGGACTCATGGTAGACGCTGGTAGGACTATGGTGGACTCCTTGTGGGCTCTTGGTGGACTCTTGATGGACTATTGTGGACTCTGGAGGACGCTGGGTGAACTCAGGGTGGACTCTGGGAGGACTCTAGTTGATTCCTTGTGGGCTTGTGGTGGACTCTGGTGGACTCTTGGTGGACTCTTTTGGACTCTGGGAGATCTCTGGTGGACTCCTTGTGGGCTCTTGGTGGACACTGTTGGACTCTTGCTGGACTCTTGCTGGACTCTTGGTGGACTCTTGGTGGACTATTGTGGACTCTGGTGGACTCATGGTGGACTCTGGGGGGACTCCGGTGGACTCCTAGTGTGGGCTCTTGGGAGACTCTGGTGGACTATTGGTGGACTCTGGTGGACTCTGGGTGGACTCATGGTAGACGCTGGTAGGACACTGGTGGACTCCTTGTGGGCTCTTGGTGGACTCTTGATGGACTATTGTGGACTCTGGAGGACGCTGGGTGAACTCAGGGTGGACTCTGGGAGGACTCTAGTTGATTCCTTGTGGGCTCGTGGTGGACTCTGGTGGACTCTTGGTGGACTCTTTTGGACTCTGGGAGATCTCTGGTGGACTCCTTGTGGGCTCTTGGTGTCCACTGGTGGACTCTTGGTGGACTCTGGCGGGCTCTGGCGAACTCTGGGAGGACTCTGGCGGGCTCTGGGAGGACTCTGGTGGGCTCCTTGTGGGCACTTGGTGGACTCTGTGGGACTCTGGTGGACTCTTGGTGGACTATTGTGGACTTTGGGTGGACTCATGGTGTACTCTGGGAAGGCTAAGACTGGTGGACTCCTTGTGGGCTCTTGGTGGACTCTGGTGGACTCTGTGGGACTCTGTGGCACTCTGGTGGAGGTCAAGGTTGAAAAGAAACTCTTCCAACTTTGAACAAGAGGAAGACTTTGGGGTCTTTAAAAACCGCCAGAAAAAAAGTGGACATTAGAGACTTGATATATTTCTTATGGAGGTTTGGATTGTCTACAAAGACAAAAAACAAATTTGACCAATTAATGTAAAAATCATTATGTCATAAGAAGAACATGTCGTTGTTGTTTTTGTTTACCGTAATGCTGCTAAAATTGCTCATGGTCAATTCCTCTCCAACAACTAAAATGAGTCATTAAAATATAAAACTGCATCTTGTGACAATAATGTACTTTTATCAATACTGCTTATAATAATACAAATATTGATTAAAACAATGTTTTAATTATAATTCAACTAATAATGCCCATGGCAATGCTTATTGTAATATTGTTAATAATGGTGAATGAATACTGTGTACTTATTAATGTACAACTATTATGTTAGTGCTATATTATAATTAAAACAATATTAATGTGGACTTATTACAATTCAACTAGACGGTTATCAAACTTAATGATGACTCTGAATAGTATTTAATATAGTAATAAAGTATTAATGCTGTAAAAACATCAACTGATTACACGTCCAAGATTATGACAAATAATCTCATAAATCAGTTGGATACATTTTAAAAAATATTGAACAATAATGTACATAACATGACTTGTTTATAATTAATAAATGGTACTCTTAATAATAATAAAAAATTAAAAACAGTAATGTTTTTGTTTCTAAACGTACTTAATCACTTAAACGCTTCGTTTCAATGCCATTTTTAATACTTATAGTGACACAGATATTAATGATATTGATACATTATTAGAACATATATAATGCCCTTCATTACAAAGGCAAATCTAATATTAATAAACATGTTGATCAATATAATAATACCATCTTTGATTAAAAAAAAGTCCATAATTGTCATGTTTGTGTGATTGTTTTGTTTTAGTCATGTTCGGTTTGGTTTTTGGACTTTTTGTGCACTCTTGTTTATTTTGTCACCATAGCAACTCATTAGTTTTCCCCTTGTCCCCATGTCACACACCTATTTTCACTAATCACCACAGTATTATTTAAGCCACAGTTGCAAGGTAGTCAGCCTGGCAACATCACCATCTATCACCCTCGATCACACTCTCCACATCCATGCCCCTTGTCTCTTTCCAAGTACGTTTTTTAGTTATTCATGCCATTGTGCAAGTGTTTTGTTTTATGTTTGCGATAGTTTTGTTTCATAGATAAGTTTTTGTACCTTTCGTTTGTTCCTGTATAGCGTTAAAATAAAATATGTATTTACCTTCACGCCTTGCCCGCTCCAACTTTCGCTTTGCATCTCGGGAAAACAATCCACGCCCAAGTCCAAGTGGTCACAATAATAATAAGATTGTACAAAACTAATACACACATTAATTTAATTAGTTTATATTCATATTGTTAACATTTGTCCTAATAAACAAATTAGATATTGAAAGTTGATTATTGAAATAGTCTATATATATATATATATATATATATATATATATATATATATATATATATATATATATATATATATATATATGCTGTATCTAAACGCATTACTTACTCAAACATTGTGTTTGCGTATTTTTATTATAATAAACCGTTCACTTTTGTTGCACTTAGCATGATTATTTATTTTAAAATTCGTAGTCCTTCTTAATGTAAAAATAATAAGCATTATTTTTTTTTATCTGATCTGATTAGGATTATTACTTAATGTGTCGTTTCATGCAATGTATTTCAAGCATGGGACCTGAAAAGCCCCTGCGATGAGGTGGCGACTTGTCCAGGGTGTACCCCGCCTTCCGCCCGATTGTAGCTGAGCCAGGCGCCAGCGCCCCCCCCTCGACCCCAAAAGGGAATACGCGGTAGAAAATGGATGGATGGATGGACCTGAAAAGTTCAAATTTTTTACAATTTTATCAAATAGGACCCTAATTCATTTTTTTTAATGAAATAAAAAAATCAAAAAATTAATTAATGGCCAAAATTACCAACGTTGTTTTTTGTGGGTTTTTTTTACGTCATTCTGAATTCCGTTGAAATCAAAACAAAAAGATATTAAATAAAAAATAAAAAAACGTAAGTTTGTTATATAAAAGCACCGTGCAGACAATTTATTAGGTACACACACCTTCACAAACAGAACAAAAGTCACTTTTCACGCGTTCCCTTTGAACAAAAAAAAAAACCCTCTTTGCGTCTGCGCCGAAATATTGCCGACACCTCGCATATTGAACACGCACGCGCGTCGCGGACATCGTTTGCATAGCATGCTCAGGTGTGCCTAATGAAGTGGCCGCCGCTCGACCTAGGGAACTTGGAAGGAAAAACAACCATAAAGGTGGAAAAAAAAAAAAAACATGTTTCTATGAATTTATACATCGCGGAGACAAAGACGTGCATTCTTCGACGGCAAAGACAATTACAATAATTATAATTGAATGCAACTCAGTTTGTTTACTTCTGAAGTCATTTGGAGAAGGACGACAATAATTGATTTCATGCATGCCGGAAAATAAAAATGTAATAATGTTAATAATAATAATAATGTAACCTATTTTTATGGTTTGCCTCTTTGTTATGTTTAGTTCCTGTTATACAGTATATGCCTTGAGCTCTTATTTTGAAGGTAGATAGAACGGAAATGATGTCATCTAAAAGTGGAGCGGTGGATTTTGAAAGGAACGAAAATAAAGTGGTGTGAAACTGGAGCCTCCGTGTTTGTTATTTTGTAGTTTGATACAGTTTAGGCGATTTATATAAACCCTCGGTTACATTGGTGGCAGCGGTGGGATGTAGCTCCCGCGAAAAAAAAAAATGACATCATTTCCGTTCTATTTACCTTCAAAATAAGAGCTCAAGGCATATACTTTATAACAGGAACTAAACATAACAAAGAGGCAAACCATAAAAATAGGTTACAATAATGATAATAATGATAATATATTTTAGATTTTATTTGTAAAAAGCACTCGACATTGAGTAAACAACCTCAATGTGCTACAGCTGGGATGTCAAACTGTGAAGTGAAGTGAATTATATTTATATAGCGCTTTTCTCTAGTGACTCAAAGCGCTTTACATAGTGAAACCCAATATCCAAGTGACATTTAAACCAGTGTGGGTGGCACTGGGAGCAGGTGGGTAAAGTGTCTTGCCCAAGGACACAACGGCAGTGACTAGGATGGCGGAAGCGGGAATCGAACCTGCAACCCTCAAGTTGCTGGCACGGCCACTCTACCAACCGAGCTATACCCCCATCTAAAACTCATTTTAGATGGGGGGCCACATGGAGGAAAAATCTACTCCCAAGTGGGCCGGACTGGTAAAATCACGGCACGATAACTTAAAAACAAAGACAACTTCAGATTTCGCAACAAAATTAGGCATAATAATGTGTTAATTCCACGAGTATATATAGTATCGGTTGATATCGGAATCGGTAATTAAGAATGGAACAATAGGGCGGTTGGTAGAGTGGCCGTGCCAGCAACTTGAGAGTTGCAGGTTCGATTCCCGCTTGTGCCATCCTAGTTACTGCCGTTGTGTCCTTGGGCAAGACGCTTTACCCACCTGCTCCCAGTGCCACCCACACTGGTTTAAATGTAACTTAGATATTGGGCGCTTTGAGTCAATTGAGAAAAGCGCTATATAAATATAATTCACACAAAAAAAAAATTCACACAACAATATCGGAATATTGGCCAAAAAGCCATTATCGGACATCTCTAGTCGCTACTTAGACTTTCCGAATAAATGATGTGATAATGTTCATCAGTCCACTCATTGGTGTTAGTTTTCAATCTATCAAGATAATAAAATATCAACATCAATTTACGGGATGTTATTTATGTAGTTTGCTAATTTTCCTCGACTGCTGCATTAACATTATGTTGTTGTATTTTTTCCATATGTAGCATCATCTACAACAGGGGTCGGTTGAGGTGGGCGGGGTTTGTTGGTAGTGTGAGTGTATAATGTAGCCCGGATAAGTTAGGGATGCATGGGATTCTGGGTATTTGTTCTGTTTTGTTTAAATAAATAAATAAATAAATAAATGGGTTGTACTTGTATAGCGCTTTTCTACCTTCAAGGTACTCAAAGCGCTTTGACACCACTTCCACATTTACCCATTCACACACACATTCACACACTGATGGAGGGAGCTGCCATGCAAGGCGCCAACCAGCACCCATCAGGAGCAAGGGTGAAGTGTCTTGCTCAGGACACAACTGACGTGACGAGGTTGGTTCTAGGTGGGATTTGAACCAGGGACCCTCGGGTTGCGCACGGCCACTCTCCCCACTGCGCCACGCTGTTGTGTTAGTTGCAGATGTTCTCCCGAAATGTGTTTGTCATTCTTGTTTGGTGTGTGGGTTCACAGTGTGGTGCATATTTGTAACAGTGTTAAAGTTGTTTATATGACAACCTTCAGTGTGACCTGTGTGGCTGTTGATCAAGTATGCCATGCAGTCGATGATGTGGGGTTGAATGCCACATGTGACCAGCCGGAACTCAGATAGCGTGGCGTGAAGGCGGGCGCGATGATATGTGTTGGAGAACGTTAAAAGCATTGCGACCACGACACACCCCTCAAAATAGTTATGCGGGTGAAAACCGGAGAACGTTAGTCCAGGCACTGAAATCCGGACAACCTCCCGGAAATATCTTGAGGGTCGGCAAGTATGCAGCTGAGCCACATCAGAGTGATCAAGGAGTCGCAGGTTGCCGACCCCTGATCTAGGAAGATACACAGAATTGCTATTGTGACATCTAGTGGACACATTAAGAACTGCCATTTCTTTCATTCAAAATTGTCGGCTCATTTTTATATTTAGCAAACTCATCCCGCGGGCCGGATAAAGCCTGTTCGCGGGCCTGATCCGGCCGTACGTTTGACACCCCTGTGCTACAGTGTATTATCAATCAATCAATCAATCAATGTTTATTTATATAGCCCCAAATCACAAATGTCTCAAAGGACTGCACAAATCATTACGACTACGAC
This sequence comes from Nerophis ophidion, assembly GCF_033978795.1. Taxonomy (NCBI): domain Eukaryota; kingdom Metazoa; phylum Chordata; class Actinopteri; order Syngnathiformes; family Syngnathidae; genus Nerophis; species Nerophis ophidion. The sequence continues at coordinate 84,057,133 of NC_084613.1, forward strand.
ATCCTCGGAAGAACCCACAAAAGGGCAAGGAAAACTCACACCCAGTGGGCAGGGGAGAATTCACATCCAGTGGGACGCCAGTGACAATGCTGACTATGAGAAACCTTGGAGAGGACCTCAGATGTGGGCAACCCCCCCCTCTTTAGGGGACCGAAAGCAATGGATGTCGAGCGGGTCTAACATGATGCTGTGAAAGTTCAATCCATAGTGGCTCCAACACAGCCGCGAGAGTTCAGTTCAAAGCGGATCCAAGACAGCAGCGAGAGTCCCGTCCACAGGAAACCATCTCAAGCGGATCAGCAGCGTAGAGATGTCCCCAACCGATACAGGCGAGCGGTCCATCCTGGGTCCCGACGAGCGGTCCATCCTGGCTCTCGACTCTGGACAGCCAGTACTTCATCCATGGTCATCGGACCGGACCGACATAGGAGAAAGAAAAGAAGCGGCAGATCAACTGGTCTAAAAAGGAGGTCTATTTAAAGGCTAGAGTATACAGATGAGTTTTAAGGTGAGACTTAAATGCTTCTACTGAGGTAGCATCTCGAACTGTTACCGGGAGGGCATTCCAGAGTACTGGAGCCCGAACGGAAAACGCTCTATAGCCCGCAGACTTTTTTTAAAATAATAATAATAATAATAATAATAATAAAAAGATAATGAAAATAAATAAAAATAAAAACTAGAACAGCCTAATAGCTACAACTGGTATGCATATGTCTAAAAAAAATACTTTTTTTGTTTTAAAAAAGAAGGGGTTCTTAAGCCTTTTTTAAAAGCCTCCACAGTCTGTGGTACCCTCAGGTGGTCAGGGAGAGCGTTCCACAGACTCAGAAAGCCCATGTACATGCATGACAAACAATTCAGATCTGCAGTAGAATACACATCAAGTATATATAATAACAGCCGAATCGACAATGTATTCAGCAATAAGTGTAAAACTAAAAGTTGTCGGTATATTTTTGAATTTGAGGCCAAAAAGGGTGTTTCGTTACAAACAAATATGGCTTGTTGAACATTTTCAATAACAATGCAATATCGTAACCTCTTGAGTTTGTATCGTTAGGGACAAATATTGCAGTATTTGTTTTCAAAAAGGTATTCCGACTCACTCTTTGGTGCGAGATATTGACACAAACGTTGATTGTACGTGTGTCATTTAAATCTGACTTCGGAACGGTGTTGCAAAATAGTTGTTTTCGTAAATTGAGACAACGTCTGTGGGATCATGTTTTGTTTTTGTCATGTTTGGCTTTATTTTTTTGGACGATCAGTTCCTGTTCCTGCACTTATTACCATAGCAACTCTTTAGTTTTCACCTTGTCCTCATGTCTCACACCTGTTTGCACTTACCACAGCTATTATTTAAACCTGGAGTTGCCAGGTGGGTCAGCCTGGCGACTTTACACATACTTCCTTCATGCCATGCCATGCTGTTTAACCCCGCCTACCCATGCCAGGTAAGTTTTTTGGTTTGTTTAGTTCTGCCTTTGTGATTTGTTTGTTTTCATAGTCTAGTGTTTGTGCACACCTTTTGTTTGCCTTTTTTGTAGTTTATTAGTGTATAAATAAAAATGTACTTTCATTCACGCCTTGCTCGTGCCAACTTTCCTTTGCATCGGAAAAAACAAACCGTCCCAAAGTCCAAGTCCTGACACAAAGTCGATGTCCGACTTTGGATTCGCGTTGTTGGTTGGGAAATGACAACATTTCAACGGTGAAATTAACGTCACAACCTGACATTGATTAAACGTTGTCGAAAAACATGTTGTTTCAACGTTAAATTTGTGTTGTAGATTATTGGTTGGGAAATGACCAAATTTCAACGGTCAAATCAACGTCAGAACCTAACGTTAATTAGACGTCGTAAAAAGCATGTTGTTTCAATGTTATATTTGTGTTTTTCAACAAGTTCTCAATGTTGATTTAATGTTTTGTACCTAATTGGACTCGAAGTTGGGAATATTTTGTTAAATTTATCGTAAAAATATATTTGTCAAAAGTTGCTTTAATAGAAAAAAGTCATCTTTTTTGGGTCCAAAAGTAACGTTTGTGTTTGCAGTTGAAATGCTGTTTCATCATAGTTTCAACTTGTAAATATGTATTTTTGTAGATATGACATGTTTACATGTTTTTTTTGTCATCTTTTGCATTTCTTAAGCCTTTTTCTTTTATGAAGTTGGTGGTTTTAGGGAGATCACGCACACACTGCAGAATAATTGCAATAAAAGCAATTAAAATATACTGAAACTGCAGAAAAATACATTCACTGAAAGGTAGGAACATCCATCCATTTCCTACCGCTTTAATAGACGTGCAGCTCACTCCAAGTTAAAATGTACCTAAAATAGTAAGGTAAGGCATGTCAAATATATTGCAGCATGTCATCTTTCTTTTTTATTGGACGTTTTTGCATTTATTGCACTTTCTGATTTTTTTTTTTTTAGGCCTATATTTATGGGTACCTATTAAGAAATATGTATTGTATGTTTTAAGGAATATTTGTTATATTTTCTGTCTAAATGAGAAATATGTGTAACATATAGATGGCACGTCATTAAAAAGTCAGATTTCGCGGTAAAATATTGGCAGCTCAGTCACCAGAAATAAAATAAATAAATAAATATACGAAATACAAGAAAAACAAAAACAACATATTTGCAAAATAACGAAATTAATTAAAAAATATTTATTTATTTATTTCAAACATCAAAAAAGGTATAGGTTTTTTGCAAACAAAAAATAGTTGCAACGAAAACAGTTATTTACAACAAAAAAGTAACAATCAAAAAAACATTAG
>NC_084613.1:84064929-84094929 GCF_033978795.1 Nerophis ophidion
ATTATTAGTTAGCTTCACTGCGATGAGCTGGCGACTTGTCCAGGGTGTACCCCGCCTTCCGCCCGATTGTAGCTGAGATAGGCGCAAGCGCCCCTCCGCGACTCCAAAAGGGAATAAGCGGTAGAAAATGGATGGATGGATAGTTAGCTTCAGGATAAAAATGTTATTAAAAAGAATATACCTTAATGTTGGTTTTCCATAAATAAAAATGTTATTAAAAAGAATAACAGACGTGTTATAGCTTAATGTTGGTTTTACATAAAAAATGCACACATTTAGTTGTATTCAGTGTTGAAAAAAAATATTATATGGCTCTCACGGAAATATGTTTTTAAATAAAATAAAAGGTTCCCGACCCCTGCTCTATATAAATATTTATAATAGTACTTTATTATATGTATAAAAAAATATTTGATCTCATCTGGAAAATTAATGACTAATATTTGAGCACAATGCCTACTATTTTTTTTTAAATCAAATAATGGTAAAAATACAAGTTTCTAAAAAAAAAAATGTAATGTTAATATTTTGCACTTTGCTCTCATTTTTCATATTTATAATATAACATTTCATGATGCATGATACGTGTTTAGGAAAATGAAATTGGAATCTACTTACTTGAGAAAAAGTCCATCTATATAAAAAAAACTAAATAAATAAAGTCCATATTTTTGTACAAATTAATAGTAAAAACACAAGTTTCTAAAAAAATGTAATGTTAATATTTTGCACTTTGCTCTCATTATGCATGATATTTTTCATATTTATACATTTCATGATGCATAAAACTTGGTTGTGAAAATTAAATTCGAAAACTTGAGAAAAAGTCCATCTATATAAAAAAAAACTAAATAAATAAAGTCAATATTTTTGCACAAATTAATAGTAAAAATACAAGTTTCTACAAAATGTTAAGGTTAATATTTTGCACTTGGCTCTCAAATATTTTTCATATTTATACATTTCATGATGCATAAAACTTGGTTGTGAAAATGAAATTGGAATCTACTTACTTGAGAAAAAGTCCATCTATATAAAAAAACTAAATAAATAAAGTCCATATTTTTGTACAAATTAATAGTAAAAATACAAGTTTCTACAAAATGTTAAGGTTAATATTTTGTACTTGGCTCTCATTATGCATGATATTTTTCATATTTATAATATAACATTTCATGATGCATAAAACTTGGTTGTGAAAATTAAATTCGAAAACTTGAGAAAAAGTCCATCTATATAAAAAAAAACCTAAATAAATAAAGTCCATATTTTTGTACAAATCAATAGTAAAAATACAAGTTTCTACAAAATGTTAAGGTTAATATTTTGCACTTTGCTCTCATTATGCATGATATTTTTCATATTTATACATTTCATGACTCATAAAACTTGGTTGTGAAAATTAAATTCGAAAACTTGAGAAAAAGTCCATCTATATAAAAAAAACTAAAAAAATAAAGTCCATATTTTTGTACAAATTAATAGTAAAAATACAAGTTTCTACAAAATGTTAATGTTAATATTTTGCACTTGGCTCTCATTTTGCATGATATTTTTCATATTTATACATTTCATTACGCATAAAACTTGGTTGTGAAAATGAAATTCGAAAACTTGAGAAAAAGTCCATCTATATAAAAAAAACTAAAAAAATAAAGTCCATATTTTTGCACAAATTAATAGTAAAAATGCAAGTTTCTAAAAAAAATGGAATGTTAATATTTTGCACTTGGCTCTCAAATATTTTTCATATTTATACATTTCATGATGCATAAAACTGCTTATGAAAATGAAATTCGAAAACTTGAGAAAAAGTCCATCTATATAAAAAAAACTAAATAAATAAAGTCCATATTTTTGTACAAATTAATAGTAAAAATACAAGTTTCTACAAAATGTTAAGGTTAATATTTTGCACTTGGCTCTCAAATATTTTTCATATTTATACATTTCATGATGCATAAAACTGCTTATGAAAATGAAATTCGGAAACTTGAGAAAAAGTCCATCTATATAAAAAAAAAACCTAAATAAATAAAGTCCATATTTTTGTACAAATTAATAGTAAAAATACAAGTTTCTACAAAATGTTAATGTTAATATTTTGCACTTGGCTCTCATTATGCATGATATTTTTCATATTTATACATTTCATGATGCATAAAACTTGGTTGTGAAAATTAAATTCGAAAACTTGAGAAAAAGTCCATCATTATAAAAAAAAAAACTAAATAAATAAAGTCCATATTTTTGTACAAATTAATAGTAAAAATACAAGTTTCTACAAAATGTTAAGGTTAATATTTTGCACTTGGCTCTCAAATATTTTTCATATTTATACATTTCATGATGCATAAAACTTGGTTGTGAAAATGAAATTCGAAAACTTGAGAAAAAGTCCATCTATATAAAAAAAAACTAAATAAATAAAGTCCATATTTTTGCACAAATTAATACTAAAAATACAAGTTTCTACAAAATGTTAAAGTTAATATTTTGCACTTGGCTCTCATTATGCATGATATTTTTCATATTTATACATTTCATGATGCATAAAACTTGGTTGTGAAAATTAATTTGGAATCTACTTACTTGAAAAAAATTCCATCTATATAAAAAAAACTAAATAAATAAAGTCCATATTTTTGTACAAATTAATAGTAAAAATACAAGTTTCTAAAAAAATGTAATGTTAATATTTTGCACTTTGCTCTCATTTTTCATATTTATAATATAACATTTCATGATGCATGATACGTGTTTAGGAAAATGAAATTGGAATCTACTTACTTGAGAAAAAGTCCATCTATATAAAAAAAACTAAATAAAGTCCATATTTTTGGACAAATTAATAGTAAAAATGCAAGTTTCTAAAAAAAATGTAATGTTAATATTTTGCACTTTGCTCTTATTATGCATGATATTTTTCATATTTATACATTTCATGATGCATAAAACTTGGTTGTGAAAATGAAATTGGAATCTACTTACTTGAGAAAAAGTCCATCTATATAAAAAAAAACTAAATAAATAAAGTCCATATTTTTGTACAAATTAATAGTAAAAATACAAGTTTCTACAAAATGTTAAGGTTAATATTTTGCACTTGGCTCTCAAATATTTTTCATATTTATACATTTCATGATGCATGAAACTGCTTATGAAAATGAAATTCGAAAACTTGAGAAAAAGTCCATCTATATAAAAAAAACTAAAAAAATAAAGTCCATATTTTTGCACAAATTAATAGTAAAAATACAAGTTTCTAAAAAAATGTAATGTTAATATTTTGCACTTGGCTCTTATTATGCATGATATTTTTCATATTTATACATTTCATGATGCATAAAACTTGGTTGTAAAAATGAAATTGGAATCTACTTACTTGAGAAAAAGTCCATCTATATAAAAAAACCTAAATAAAAAAAGTCCATATTTTTGTACAAATTAATAGTCAATCAATCATCAATCAATGTTTACTTATATAGCCCTAAATCACTAGTGTCTTAATATTAATTAATTTATTTTGCTGTGCGTAAAGCTTATGCCTAAAAGTAAAAAAAAAAAAATACAAATTAATTAATTCATAAAAAGATTAAGAAAAATAAATAAAAAGATTAAAGATTAAAAATTAATAGTAAAAATACAAGTTTCTACAAAATGTTAAGGTTAATATTTTGCACTTGGCTCTCAAATATTTTTCATATTTATACATTTCATGATGCATAAAACTGCTTATGAAAATGAAATTCGAAAACTGGAGAAAAAGTCCAACTGTTTAAAAAAAAAAAAGACCAAAAAGAAACATGTGAAATGAAACAGAACTCGGTTGAGAAAAGTGTTAAAACAAGTGTTGCTTGACATCTGACGTGTTTTGCGGAGGTTCCGTGGGCTCTAACCGCGTCTCCGCTCCGCTCCCACGCAGAACCAGCCTTCGGCGAGGTCAACCAGCTGGGCGGCGTGTTCGTCAACGGCCGCCCGCTGCCCAACGCCATCCGGCTGCGCATCGTGGAACTGGCGCAGCTCGGCATCCGTCCTTGCGACATCAGCCGGCAGCTGCGCGTCTCGCACGGCTGCGTCAGCAAGATCCTGGCGCGCTACAACGAGACCGGCTCCATCCTGCCGGGCGCCATCGGGGGCAGCAAGCCGCGCGTCACCACGCCCACCGTGGTCAAGCACATACGGACGTACAAGCAGCGCGACCCGGGGATTTTTGCCTGGGAGATCCGGGACCGGCTGCTCGCCGACGGCGTGTGCGACAAGTTCAACCTGCCCTCCGTCAGCTCCATCAGCAGGATCTTGCGCAACAAGATCGGGAACTTGGCCCAGCAGAGTCCCTACGAGGCCGGCAAGGCGCCTCCGCACCCGGCGCCGCAGCCCGCGCTGCCTTACAACCACTTGTACTCCTACCCGAGCTCCAAGGTGCCCACGGCCGCTGGAATGCACACCCTCCCCGGACACATGGCCATGCACCGGATATGGCCCTCGTCGCACTCCGTCACAGATATCCTGGGGATCCGCTCCATCACGGAGCAGCAAAGTAAGAGTTGTGCGTAAAGCTTACGCGTAAAAGTGGGGTCTTCTCCAAAAAAAAAAAAAAAAAAAAAAAAAAAGTCTCCAAATGTGTGTGCAAAAAGATGTCGCGACTATTAATAATCTATAAACATGTCAGAAAAAAAAAAGAAAAAAGAAAAGTGAGATAATTTTTTTTGGGTGCGGTTGGTGCGTAATTGCGCACGAGTCCAAATCCATAAAAGTGTCCAAAAGCGCATTTTTTAAAATTTTTTATTTATTTTTGGAAGCACGGCATAAATCACCCCCAAATACTCACTGCTATACTCTCACTTTTCTTCTTTTGTGCTGCGGTTAATGTTGCTTGTTCGTCCGGGGGAGGGAGGGGGGGAGAGGAGTGTTGTCAGGCCGCGGTCGGGCTTCCTTTTCCCGGGCTGCACAGCAAAGAGGAGCCGGGGGAAGGAAGAGCGGAACATGTTGGCGCAAATGACGAACAGATGTGAACAATTGACTGGGGGGGTTTGATGCTTGATGTGTCTGAAATAAAGTTGGCGTAAAAGCTACACTTTAGTGGAATAAAACATAAGTCCAATCAAATAGATTTTAAATATTAATACGAAAAAAAGGCAAGATATCAGCTTTTTTTTAGTCAGTTGTAATATTTTACTCGTTTAAAGCTCCACATTAGTCATGGAGTTCACTTATGGAATAAAAAGATCAATATATTAACACATATTGACAACTAAGTCGCAACTTAATAAAATAAATGTGTGTATTTTATGCAACTAAACAAACAAACAAACACACACATGTTTTAACTCGTTCCCAATTTATTCAAAAAAATGTTTTTGCGTTGCAATTTTTTCCCCTAATGGTTTGTTTGCATACTTTCTTCCCATAACAACCACGTCCATTTTCCATCCATTTTATACCGCTTGTCCCTTTCCACCCAATACAATGTTTTTTTCCGCCATATATAAATTCTATTTTTCGTTTTATTTAACTTCCTGTGCTTAAAAAACCCTCTCAAACTCTCATTTCATAACATTTACATTATAAAAAGCACGTTATTATTTTTAGCCTCAATCATGTCTTCGTTTGTCTGAATTTGTATTGTTTTGTTTTTACGTATACGTTTTTATTTTTATTTTTTTTAAAGGACTTAACACATGCAGCAATACATGCAGGAGAGAAAATTAAGGATTTTTGATTTAAAAAAACGTAGTATTAATATTCTTATTGTTATTATTATTATTACTACAGTTTGTGTAAATAAATGCAAGAAAAAAAAGGAAATTATATTTAAAAACGGTATTATTAATATTTATATGTTTATTATTATTATTATTATTACTACTATTATTATTATTATTACTAAAGTTTGTGGTAATAAATGCAAGAAAAAAAATTAGGAAATTATATTTAAAAACTGTATTATTAATATTTATATGTTTATTATTATTGTTATTATTCTTATTATTATTACTATTATTATTATTATTACTACAGTTTGTGGTAAATAAATGCAAGAAAAAAATCAAGGACGTTTCACTTAAAAACTGATGAAGGATATTGGAAACAAAAACTGTATTATTGTTATTTATTATCATATTTTTTGTAGAAAACAAAATCAAGTGAGAAAATTAAGGATATTATAATTAAAACGGTGTTTTTTACTATAGTTAATATATGCTATAAGATAATATGTTCACTCTACCGATGACATTCAATAACAATTTGTTTATATTTATTGTGACAAAAAAATGGAATTAGATTTTTTTTTTTAAACAGAATTCCCCAAAAAGGCCCGAAAAGAAGCCAACCTTTCATATTTTTATGGTTGAAATTCAAATAAATCAGCAGCTGAAATGACAAATTATATTTACATTAGATAAATAATAATGCAGTATCAGCACGTTCATGTGTTCATTTGTAAGTCAATCATTTAAAATCGATTATTTATTTTATTTTTTACTACAATACTTAAAATATTTCATCTTTTGTCGCCCTCGTCACTAAAACACACCGATTTTTTTTAACAATATTGTTAATAAAAAGAATATTTTTTTTTTACCATACAATTTATCGGTAAATACTCGTTTATATTTACTACACCAAAATAAACAGGTTGGATATTTCTTTTATTTTAGAATATCATTTATTAATATTTTTGCTTGATTTTATTTAATTATGTAATCCTAACGAAAAGACACTGAGAATTCTTACATGATCGAGTAAAAATAATTATCATAAATGTGAATTATATGTCCAATTTTAAACGAACGAATTAAAAAAACAAATTAATTTATTGGAATAACATTGAAGCAAATAAAATATTAATATTTTGAAATATCAAAACAATAATTCAAAATGGCGCTTTTCATCACTAATTCATATTCTCCATCTAATAGATGTTTATGTTTTATGCATAAAATAATAATAATATTAATATCAATAATAATAATGAACATAATAATAATTCGTGTCAAATTTGATCCAAGCTGTGGATTATTTGACCCACGGGGCGCCTGCATCTGAACATATACAAACATCTTTTTTTTTTAAATATGATGATAAAAATCCACGAGGGAGTCAGAAATGATGGTGACGTAAGAGGACCACCCACGAAGTCGACTTTGCGCTCCAAATTCTAGTCTGCCACGGACAATTTTTCACGCAGCTCTCATTCTTCTTCTTTCAAACAAACGTCAACTATAGAAGTCCGCGCAGAAACACGCGCAGGCGCACTTCACACGTACCTCACATATTAAAATGAGTGTTTTTTTTTGTGTGTGTGTGATTTTGACGAGATTATGTCCACGTTATTGAACACGATGATCAAGATCTGGATGACTTTGACCCTACAATTAGTCTGCAAAGGTCCATGACGAGAAGTGCGTGTCATATTTCGGCCCACTTATGGAGCCAAATATATTCACTAATATCAATTAATAATTTTGCTTTTAACTCATTTAAAAACAATCAAAGTCCAGTAAATATTGAAATAATGCAACCAATGTACATTTTTTTTTGTATCTTAAAAAAAGAGTGGTAAAATATGTATAATAATATATGAAAATAGAAAATAAAGTATAGCATTTAATGATTACATAGCTCTTTAAATAATTACTTAAATGTGTCTTTGTTTTTATTTAAATGGTTTATTTATTTCATTGTATCATGATTTATTGAATTATTTTATGAACATGACTATAGCTGGCGTCATATAGGCTTCAGCCACCCCCGTTGTCCCGAGGGGGACAAGCGGTAGGAAATGGATGAATTGGCATAACATTTTGAAAATTGTATTTATCCGTTAAAGTCAGTGGGAATTATTGTTATTTTTCTATAATAAATGTGTGTGTATGTATGTATGTATGTATGTATATATATATATAAATATATATATATATATATATATATATATATATATATATATATATATATATATATATATATATATATATATGTGGGAAAAAATCACAAGACTACTTCATCTCTACAGAACTGTTTCATGAGGGGTTCCCTCAATCATCAGGAGATTGAAAAAAAAAATCTCCTGATGATTGAAGGAACCCCTCATGAAACAGTTCTGTAGAGATGAAGTAGCCTTGTGATTTTTTCCCACACCTACATATTGCGCTCAACCACGGTATCGAGCACTATTCTCTGGATAATCCAATCAAGACATATATATATATATATATATATATATATGCATCCTAGTCCCTGCTGTTGTGTCCTTGGGCAAGACACTTGACTCACCTGCTCCCAGTGCCACCCACACTGGTTTGAATGTAAAAATTAAATATTGGGTTTCACTTTGTAAAGCACTTTGAGTCACTAAAGAAAAAGCACAATATAAACACAATTCACTTCACTTCACATTTACACACACTTGATTGGCAACACTAAATGAACCCTAGTGTGTGAATGTGAGTGTGAATGTTGTCTGTCTATCTGTGTTGGCCCTGCGATGAGGTGGCGACTTGTCCAGGGTGTACTCCGCTTTCCGCCCGATTGGAGCTAAGATAGGCGCCAGCGCCCCCCGCGACCCCAGAAGGGAATAAGCAGTAGGAAATGGATGGATGGATGGATATACACACATACATGTATATATATATATATATTTACACACATGTATATACATATACATATATACATGTGTATATATATGTAAATATATACACATATATCTATATATGTATATATATATATACAGATATATATACACACACACACATGTACATATGTATGTATGTATATATGTATAGAGAGAGAGAAAGAGAGAGAGACATAGATATGTATGTATATACACATATTTATGTATATATATATATATTTATATATATATACACGTGTATAAATGTGTGTATATATGTATATATAAATTGATCTCAACTTTGTACACTGCTGCTGGAATTTTAATTTTCCTGAAGGAATCAATAAAGTACTATCTATCTATCTATCTATCTATGTATGTATATATATATATATATATATATATATATATATATATATATATATATATATATACAATATACATACATATACATATGTCTCTCTCTATATATATATACATACATATATATGTGTGTGTGTATATATATATATATATGTGTATATATATGTATATATATATTTGTGTGTATATGTACATATATGTGTGTTTATATAAATATACATATAAACATATTTATGTATGTATATATATCTACATACATGTGTATATATGTGTGTATATATACACATGTATGTGTATATATACATATATATAAATACATATATATACATCCATATATACATACATATACATATATAGACATACATATATATACATAAATACATACATACATACATAGGTTTCTCATAGTCATCATTTCCTTGCCCTTATGTGGGCTCTACTGAGGATGTCGTTGTGGTTTGTGTCGTGGTTTGTACAGCCCTTTGAGACACTAGTGATTTGGGGGCTATATAAATAGTCATTGATTGATTGATTGATTGACATACATACACACACCCATATATATATATATATATATACATATATATATATATGTATATATACATATATACATACATGTATATGTTTATATATATATATATATATATATATATATATATATATATATATATATATATATATATATATATATATATATATATATATATATATATATATATGTAGGGCTTCACGGTGGAAGAGGGGTTAGTGCGTCTGCCTCACAATACGAAGGTCCTGCAGTCCTGGATTCAATCCCAGGCTCGGGATCTTTCTGTGTGGAGTTTGCATGTTCTCCCCGTGAATGCGTGGGTTCCCTCCGGGTACTCCGGCTTCCTCCCACCTCCAAAGACATGCACCTGGGGATAGGTTGATTGGCAACACTAAATGGTCCCTAGTGTGTGAATGTTGTCTATCTGTGTTGGCCCTGTGATGAGGTGGCAACTTGTCCAGGGTGTACCCCGCCTTCCGCCCTATTGTTGCTGAGATAGGCGCCAGCGCCCCCCGCGACCCCGAAAGGGAATAAGCGGTAGAAATGGATGGCTGTATATACACATACACGTGTGTAATATGTATTTTATTATTATTCTAATCATGATTATTTTGAATGAAAAGTCTTTTCTGTCCTCCCCGCAGACGCGGAGTGGCTCGCCCACAGCGAGCAGCTGTGTCACGGCGCCCAACATCCGGGTCTCCCGGGCGCCCACCCCAGTGCCAGCCTCCACGGCGTGCAGCGTCATCACGTGGGTCTCTGCGACCGCAGCCACGTGGCGGCCGGCCAGTGGCAGCTGTGACGTCATCACCCGCTCGGACGAAGGACTGCGGGATTTTTTTGTCTTGTGTATCCATTCCACGAACGGTCCTTGAACGCATCACGGAATAAGGCTTCACGTTGGGAGGCGTCGTCCTGTGCGCATGCGCAGAACGTCACGCATTAAACAGCCACAGGGATGGAGAAGCGTTGCTTCTTAATTATTCATTTTTTTTTACATTTTTGTGTATTATGTTTTTTTGTTTTTTTTTGTCAAACAAACATAATCAGCCCCTCCCCCTCCTGTTGTTTAATGATCTTATTTATTATCTTCAAAGGTACGTTGAATGAAGTGCAATTAAGACTTAATTGGCTCATGTTGTTGTTGGACAGTTGACAAATGTTGCACAATGAAATTGAATGTATCTTATTGATTAAATTGTTTGGCTGTTATCAACTTTTGCTTTATTCAGGTAAACATCAACAGGAAACTGATTATTAAAAAGTACACATGTGCAAGAAAATTAAATAAAATACAAAAATACTAGTTTATTTTTCATTCAATAAAATTAACAGCTGATGTATTTATTTAATATGCAGTAAAATCCCTTTAAAATCGGCATCCTGTGGCTTTAGTTTGATTTAAAATTAATATTTTTGCCGATATTTTAGTAAACTATGATTTTATTTGAATAAAGAGACGTTAAAATGCTCTACTAATATTATTAAATACTTTGAAATAAATACAAAAATATAGGGTAGTGATTTTAACACATTCAAATATGTTTAAAACATCAATTGTATTTTAGAAATGCTTAAAAAATATGAAAAAACTTTGAAAAAATACATAAAATTAGGGTTTTATTTATACTAAACATCAATTAAGGTACACAATTATTATTTTTGGACATTTTTTTATTTTATTTTAAGGGTAAAACAAATGTTGCATGCAGGCCAAAAAATATATATATATATATTAAATTGTTTTCATTTGGCTTTTGGTTGATTCAAAATGAATATTTTTTGCAATATTTTAGTAAATTATGATCTTATTTGAATAAAGAGATGCTAAAATGCTGTACTAATAGTATTAAATATTTTAAAATAAATACAAAAAATATAGGGTCATGATTCAGACATATTCAAATATGTTGAAAACATCAATTTGGTTTTAGAAATGCTGAAATAATATGAAAAAACTTTGAAAAATACTTAAAAACTATTTTATTTATACTAAACATCAATTAAGGTACACAATTATTATTTTTGGAATTTTTTTTATTTTATCTTAAGGGTAAAACAAATGTTGCATGCAGGCCCAAAAAAAAAAAATATATATATATATATATTAAATTGCTTTCATTTGGCTTTTGGTTGATTTAAAATGAATATTTTTTGCAATATTTTAGTAAATTATGATCTTATTTGAGTAAAGAGATGCTAAAATGCTGTACTATTATTATTAAAAACTTTTAAATAAATACAAAAATATAGGGTAATGATTTTAACACATTCAAATATGTTTAAAACATCAATTGTATTTTACAAATGCTGAAATAATATGAAAAGACTTTGAAAAATACTTAAAAACTATTTTATTTATACTAAACATCAATTAAGGTACATAATTATTATTTTTGGACATTTTTTTATTTTATTTTAAGGGTAAAACAAATGTTGCATGGAGGCCCAAAAAAAAACATTAAATTGCTTTCATTTGGCTTTTGGTTGATTTAAAATGAATATTTTTTGCAATATTTTAGTAAATTATGATTTTATTTGAATAAAGAGATGCTAAAATGCTGTACTAATATTATTAAATACTTTGAAATAAATACAGAAATATAGGGTAGTGATTTTAACATATTCAAATATGTTTAAAACATCAATTGTATTTTAGAAATGCTGAAATAATATGAAAAAACTTTGAAAAATACATAAAATTAGGGTTTCACCATGTAAAACTATTTTATTTATACTAAACTTTAATTAAGGTACACAATTATTATTTTTGGACATTTTTTTATTTTATTCTAAGGGTAAAACAAATGTTGCATGCAGGCCAAAAAAAACAAAAACATATTAAATTGCTTTCATTTGGCTTTTGGTTGATTTAAAATGAATATTTTTTGCAATATTTTAGTAAATTATGATCTTATTTGAGTAAAGAGATGCTAAAATGCTGTACTATTATTATTAAAAACTTTAAAATAAATACAAAAATATAGGGTAATGATTTTAACACATTCAAATATGTTTAAAACATCAATTGTATTTTACAAATGCTGAAATAACATGAAAAAACTTTGAAAAATACTTAAAAACTATTTTATTTATACTAAACATCAATTAAGGTACACAATTATTATTTTTGGACATTTTTTTATTTTATTTTAAGGGTAAAACAAATGTTGCATGCAGGCCAAAAAATATATATATATATATTAAATTGTTTTCATTTGGCTTTTGGTTGATTCAAAATGAATATTTTTTGCAATATTTTAGTAAATTATGATCTTATTTGAATAAAGAGATGCTAAAATGCTGTACTAATAGTATTAAATATTTTAAAATAAATACAAAAAATATAGGGTCATGATTCAGACATATTCAAATATGTTGAAAACATCAATTTGGTTTTAGAAATGCTGAAATAATATGAAAAAACTTTGAAAAATACTTAAAAACTATTTTATTTATACTAAACATCAATTAAGGTACACAATTATTATTTTTGGAATTTTTTTTATTTTATCTTAAGGGTAAAACAAATGTTGCATGCAGGCCCAAAAAAAAAAAATATATATATATATATATTAAATTGCTTTCATTTGGCTTTTGGTTGATTTAAAATGAATATTTTTTGCAATATTTTAGTAAATTATGATCTTATTTGAGTAAAGAGATGCTAAAATGCTGTACTATTATTATTAAAAACTTTTAAATAAATACAAAAATATAGGGTAATGATTTTAACACATTCAAATATGTTTAAAACATCAATTGTATTTTACAAATGCTGAAATAATATGAAAAGACTTTGAAAAATACTTAAAAACTATTTTATTTATACTAAACATCAATTAAGGTACATAATTATTATTTTTGGACATTTTTTTATTTTATTTTAAGGGTAAAACAAATGTTGCATGGAGGCCCAAAAAAAAACATTAAATTGCTTTCATTTGGCTTTTGGTTGATTTAAAATGAATATTTTTTGCAATATTTTAGTAAATTATGATTTTATTTGAATAAAGAGATGCTAAAATGCTGTACTAATATTATTAAATACTTTGAAATAAATACAGAAATATAGGGTAGTGATTTTAACATATTCAAATATGTTTAAAACATCAATTGTATTTTAGAAATGCTGAAATAATATGAAAAAACTTTGAAAAATACATAAAATTAGGGTTTCACCATGTAAAACTATTTTATTTATACTAAACTTTAATTAAGGTACACAATTATTATTTTTGGACATTTTTTTATTTTATTCTAAGGGTAAAACAAATGTTGCATGCAGGCCAAAAAAAACAAAAACATATTAAATTGCTTTCATTTGGCTTTTGGTTGATTTAAAATGAATATTTTTTGCAATATTTTAGTAAATTATGATCTTATTTGAGTAAAGAGATGCTAAAATGCTGTACTATTATTATTAAAAACTTTAAAATAAATACAAAAATATAGGGTAATGATTTTAACACATTCAAATATGTTTAAAACATCAATTGTATTTTACAAATGCTGAAATAACATGAAAAAACTTTGAAAAATACTTAAAAACTATTTTATTTATACTAAACATCAATTAAGGTACACAATTATTATTTTTGGACATTTTTTTATTTTATTTTAAGGGTAAAACAAATGTTGCATGCAGGCCAAAAAATATATATATATATATTAAATTGTTTTCATTTGGCTTTTGGTTGATTCAAAATGAATATTTTTTGCAATATTTTAGTAAATTATGATCTTATTTGAATAAAGAGATGCTAAAATGCTGTACTAATAGTATTAAATATTTTAAAATAAATACAAAAAATATAGGGTCATGATTCAGACATATTCAAATATGTTGAAAACATCAATTTGGTTTTAGAAATGCTGAAATAATATGAAAAAACTTTGAAAAATACTTAAAAACTATTTTATTTATACTAAACATCAATTAAGGTACACAATTATTATTTTTGGAATTTTTTTTATTTTATCTTAAGGGTAAAACAAATGTTGCATGCAGGCCCAAAAAAAAAAAATATATATATATATATATTAAATTGCTTTCATTTGGCTTTTGGTTGATTTAAAATGAATATTTTTTGCAATATTTTAGTAAATTATGATCTTATTTGAGTAAAGAGATGCTAAAATGCTGTACTATTATTATTAAAAACTTTTAAATAAATACAAAAATATAGGGTAATGATTTTAACACATTCAAATATGTTTAAAACATCAATTGTATTTTACAAATGCTGAAATAATATGAAAAGACTTTGAAAAATACTTAAAAACTATTTTATTTATACTAAACATCAATTAAGGTACATAATTATTATTTTTGGACATTTTTTTATTTTATTTTAAGGGTAAAACAAATGTTGCATGGAGGCCCAAAAAAAAACATTAAATTGCTTTCATTTGGCTTTTGGTTGATTTAAAATGAATATTTTTTGCAATATTTTAGTAAATTATGATTTTATTTGAATAAAGAGATGCTAAAATGCTGTACTAATATTATTAAATACTTTGAAATAAATACAGAAATATAGGGTAGTGATTTTAACATATTCAAATATGTTTAAAACATCAATTGTATTTTAGAAATGCTGAAATAATATGAAAAAACTTTGAAAAATACATAAAATTAGGGTTTCACCATGTAAAACTATTTTATTTATACTAAACTTTAATTAAGGTACACAATTATTATTTTTGGACATTTTTTTATTTTATTCTAAGGGTAAAACAAATGTTGCATGCAGGCCAAAAAAAACAAAAACATATTAAATTGCTTTCATTTGGCTTTTGGTTGATTTAAAATGAATATTTTTTGCAATATTTTAGTAAATTATGATCTTATTTGAGTAAAGAGATGCTAAAATGCTGTACTATTATTATTAAAAACTTTAAAATAAATACAAAAATATAGGGTAATGATTTTAACACATTCAAATATGTTTAAAACATCAATTGTATTTTACAAATGCTGAAATAACATGAAAAAACTTTGAAAAATACTTAAAAACTATTTTATTTATACTAAACATCAATTAAGGTACATAATTATTATTTTTGGACATTTTTTTATTTTATTTTAAGGGTAAAACAAATGTTGCATGGAGGCCAAAAAAAAAAAACATTAAATTGCTTTCATTTGGCTTTTGGTTGATTTAAAATGAATATTTTTTGCAATATTTTAGAAAATTATGATCTTATTTGAGTAAAGAGATGCTAAAATGCTGTACTAATATTATTAAATACTTTAAAATAAATACAAACATATGGGGTAATGATTTTAACACATTCAAATATGTTTAAAACATCAATTATATTTTAAAAATGCTGAAATAATATGAAAAAACTTTGAAAAATACATTAAATTAGGGCTTTACCAATTAAAGCTATTTTATTTATACTAAACATCAATTAAGGTACACAATTATTATTTTTGGACATTTTTTTATTTTATCTTAAGTTTAAAACAAATGCTGCATGCAGGCCAAAAACAAAACAAAACATTAAATTGCTTTCATTTGGCTTTTGGTTGATTTAAAATGAATATTTTTGCAATATTTTTGTAAATTATGATCTTATTTGAATAAAGAGATGCTAAAATGCTGTACTAATATTATTAAATACTTTGAAATAAATACAAAAATATAGGGTAGTGATTTTAACATATTCAAATATGTTTAAAACATCAATTGTATTTTAGAAATGCTGAAATGTGAAAAATCTTTGAAAAATACATACAATTAGGTTTTTTCCATGTAAAACTATTTTATTTATACTAAATATCAATTAAGGTACACAATTATTATTTTTGGACATTTTTCTATTTTATTTTAAGGGTAAAACAAATGTTGCATGCAGGCAAAAAAAAAACAAAAAAACATTAAATTGCTTTCATTTGGCTTTTGGTTGATTTAAAATGAATATTTTTGCAATATTTTTGTAGATTATGATTTTATTTGAGTAAAGAGATGCTAAAATGCTGTACTAAAATAATAAATACTTTAAAATCAATACAAAAATATAGGGTAATGATTCTAACATATTCAAATATGTTGAAAACATCAGTTTTATTTTAAAAATGCTGAAATAATATAAAAACACTTTGAAAAATACTTAAAATTATGATTTTACCATATATAAATATTTTATCTAAACTAAACATCAACTAAGGAACAAAATTAGTATTTTTGGGCATTTTTCCATTTTATTTTAGAGGTAAAACAAATAATGCAGGCCGAAAAAACATATTAAATTGCTTTCATATGAAAAATAGATATACTTACTTTGTATAAAATGTATAGGATTATCATTGATAGAATATGTTTAATGATTTTAATACTTTTTTTTCAAAATATTGGAATATAGGTATACAATTAATATTTTTGCATATTTATTTATGTTTGTCTTAAGGGGTCGAAGATAAACAATGATTCTGCCTAAAAACATCAAATTGTTTTTAATAATATATAGGATTCTAATTATTAAATGTATGTTTACAACAAACATATATTTAATAATTTTGTCAATGATAATACTACACTTTAAAAATGTGTTTAATGATTTAAAAACATTTTTTAATAATATATAGGATTTTAATTATCAAAATATATTTACAACAAAGATATCAATATAGGTATGCAATTAATATTTGTCTATTTAATTTTAAGAGTTAAAAGATCCCGAAAAAGCATATTAAATTGCTTTAATATTAAAAATAATACTTTTTATAAATTCTAGGATTATCAATGACAAAATATGTTTGATTATTTAAACATTTTTTTAAATAATATATAGGAATTTAATAATTAAATATTTATTTACAACAAATATATCAATATAGGTATGCAATTAATATTTGTCCACGTTTTTCTATTTAATTTTAAGAGGTAAAAGATCCTGAATAAGCATCTTAAATTGCTTTAATATTAAAAATATTACTTTTTATACATTTTAGGATTATCAATGACAAAATATGTTTAATTATTTAAACCCTTTTTTTCAATAATATATAGGAATTTGATTATTAAATATATATTTACAACAAAGATATCAATATAGGTATGCAATTGATAGTTGTCCACGTTTTTCTATTTAATTTTAAGAGTTAAAAGATCATGAAAAAGCATATTAAATTGTTTTAATATGAAAAATATTACTTTGTAAAAAGTGTAGTAATACCAATGACAAAATATGTTTAATGATTTTAAGACAGTTTTTAATAATACATAGGATTTTAATTATTAAAATATATTTACAACAAAGATATCAATATATGTATGCAATTAATATTCGTCCACCTTTTTGTATTTTATTTTAAGAGTTAAAAAGATCCTGATAAAGCATATATAATTGCTTTAATATGAAAAATATTACTTTGTATAAAGTGTAGGATTATCACTGACAAAATATGTTTAGTAATTTTAAACACATTTAAAAAAAATATTTAATATAGTTATATAATGAATATTTTTGCCTATATGTGTTTATTTGAAAAAATGATTCTGCCTAAAACCATCAACTTGCTTTTAATGATATGTAAGATTTAAATATCAAAATATATGTACAACAAGGATATATATATATAGATAAAAAAATATAATTTTTTCACATTTTTCTGTTTTATTTTAAGAATAAAAGATCCTGAAAAAGTTAAATTGCTTTAATATGAAAAATATTACTTTGTATAAATTCTAGGATTATGAATGACAAAATATGTGTAATTATTTAAAATGTTTAATAATATATAGTAATTTAATTAATAAATATTTATTTACAACAAAGATATCAATATAGGTATGCAATTAATATTTGTCCACGTTTTTCTATTTAATTTTAAGAGTTAAAAGATCATGAAAAAGCATATTAAATTGTTTTAATATGAAAAATATTACTTTGTAAAAAGTGTAGTAATACCAATGACAAAATATGTTTAATGATTTTAAGACAGTTTTTAAAAATACAGAGGATTTTATTTAATAAAATATATTTACAACAAAGATATCAATATATGTATGCAATTAATATTCGTCCACCTTTTTCTATTTTATTTTAAGAGTTAAAAAGATCCTGATAAAGCATATATAATTGCTTTAATATGAAAAATATTACTTTGTATAAAGTGTAGGATTATCTTTGACAAAATATGTTCAATTATTTAATTTTTTTTAAATAATATATAGGATTTTAATTATTAAAATATATTTACGACAAAGATACCAATATTGGTATGCAATTAATATTTGTCCACGTTTTTTTTAGTTTATTTTCATAGTTAAAAGATCCTGAAAAAGCATATTAAGTTACTTTAATGTGAAAAATATTAATTTGTATAAAGTGTAGAATTATCAATGAAGAAATATGTTTAATGATTTAAACACATTTTTTAAATAATATGTAGGAATTATAATTAATAAATATATATTTACAACAAATATATCAATATAGGTATGCAATTATATTTTCCATATTATTCTATTTTAAGAATGAAAAGATCCTCAAAAAGTTCAATTGCTTTAATATGAAAAATATATATACTTACTTTGTATAAAATGTATAGGATTATCATTGACAAAATATGTTTAATGATTTAAATCCTTTTTAAAAATATTTTAATATAGGTATACAATAAATATTTTTGCATATTTATTTATGTTTGTCTTAAGGGGTAGAAGACAAACAATGATTCTGCTTAAAAACAGCACACATAGGATTATAATTAATAAATATATATCGACAACAAATATATTAATACAGGTATGCAATTAATATTTGTCCACGTTTTTCTATTTTATTTTAAGAGTCAAAAAAGCATATTAAATTTGTTTTAAATGAAAAACATTACTTTGAATAAAGTGTATTATTATCAATGACCAAATATGTTTAATAATTTTAACACGGTTTTTAATAATATAGAGGATTTTAATTATTAAAATATATTTACAACAAAGATATCAACATATGTATGCAATTAATATTTTTCCACGTTTTTATTTTTTATTTTAAAAGATCCTGATAAAGCCTATTATATTGCTTTAATATGAAAAATATTACTTTGTATGAATTCTAGGATTATCAATGAAAAAATATGTTTAATGATTTAAACACATTTTAATAATATATAGGATTTTTATTATTAAAATATATTTACAACAAATGTATCAATATCGGTATGCAAATAATATTTGTCTACGTTTTTCTATTTCATTTTAAGAGTTAAACAGTCCTGAAAAAGCATACTGAATTAATTTAATATGGAAAATATTATTGTAGGATTATCACTGACAAAAAATGTTTAATAATTTTAAACACATTTTTAAATATTTAATATAGGTATATAATGAAAATTTATGCACATGTATTTATATAAAAAAAATATTCTGCCCAAAACCATTAACTTGCTTTTAATTATATGTAAGATTTAATTATTAAAATATATGTACAACAAGGATATCAATATAGATATACAATTATTTTTTTTCCAAATTTTTCTGTTTCATTTTAAGAATAAAATATCCTGAAAAAGTTAAATTGCTTTAATATGAAAAATATTACTTTGTATAAATTCTAGGATTATCAATGACAAAATATGTTTAATTATTTAAACACATTTTTAATAATATATAGGATTTTAATTATTAAAATATATTTACAACAAATGTATCAATATAGTTATTCAATTAATATTTGTCTACGTTTTTCTATTTCATTTTAAAAGTTAAACAGTCCTGAAAAAGCATATTAAATTAATTTAATATGAAAAATATGACTTTGTATAAAGTGTAGGATTATCACTGAAAAAATGTGTTTAATAATTTTAAACACATTTTTTTTTACATTTAATATAGTTATATAATGAATATTTATGCACATGTATTTATTTAAAAAAAATATTCTGCCTAAAACTACCCAACTTTCTTTTAATTATATGTAAGAATTATTATTAAAATATACGTCCAACAAGGATATCAATATAGATATACAATTAGTATTTTTCCACATTTTTTTCTTTTATTTTTGGAGTTAAAAGATCCTGAAAAAGTTAAATTGTTTTAATATGACAAATTAATATAGTGACTTAAAAAAAATCAATAATAAAACATGTTTGTTTTAAGGAGTATATAGCATAAAATGATTCTGCCCAAAAATATCTTAATTTGCTTTTAGCAATGCATAAGCTTCATTAAAATATATTCTAAACAAATACATCAATAACCATAATACTTTTGCTTCCAATAAGATGCATTCAGGGGGTGTGCCAAAAATAGTAAATTACAGCGTCACTGTTTTACATGCCGAGGCAAGATGAGGTCTCTGAGGTCGTACGCAAAACTACTACGGAGGAGGTTATAAATAATGTGACAAGACACGTTGGAGCGTGTAGCTCAAACAGGAAGTGGAGAAGGCCTCACCTGCCGGGCTCACCTGGGGGAGGTGAGACAGCCGCCGTGTGCCACAGTGTCAACATGGTGGCCACGCGGGGCCTCATTTGACTTGGAAAGTGTTCCTCCCCGCATGCAGTGGTCACGGACCGTTGCTCCGGCTCTGGTTCTGTCCACCCGCCAGGAAGGGCAGGGGGGTGGGGTCAGGAAGGTGTTTCTTTTTGGGAGCCAAGGAGAGGTGTCCATTTTTTACTCCTCAAAACATGTTGCGAAAAAGCCCCAAAATGTGGCTTTAAGGCAGGGGTCACCAACCTTTTTGAAAGCAAGAGCTACTTCTTGGGTACTGATTAATGCCAAGGGCTACCAGTTTGATACACACTTAAATAAATTGGCAGAAATAGCCAATTTGCTCAATTTACCTTTAATAAATAAATCTGTATACATTAAAAAAAAGGGTCATTCAGTTGTACATTTTTTTTTTCCTTTTACGGAAGTTTTTTTGTAGAGAATAAATGGTAAAAAAAAACAAACAAAAAAAGAAAATGTAATTTTGAAACATACCGTATTTCCTTTAATTGCCGCCGGGGCGCTAATTAATTCAAAACCTCTTCTCACTCCTGCGCTTACCAAAGGCATGCGGTAAAAGTAAGCATGCGCTAATTATTTCAAAACCTGTTCTCACTCCGGCACTTACCAAAGGTATGCAGTAAAAATTTGAGTGTGATGTAAATTTGGACCTTGAATCCTACTGAATAGCTCTTAATCTTCT
This sequence comes from Nerophis ophidion, assembly GCF_033978795.1. NCBI lineage: Eukaryota > Metazoa > Chordata > Actinopteri > Syngnathiformes > Syngnathidae > Nerophis > Nerophis ophidion. Next base: position 84,086,592 of record NC_084613.1, read on the forward strand.
TCCCTTTATGCTGATTTCAAATTACCGGTATTGAAATCAGCCTCCTCCATTTTGAAAATGATGACAGGGGAAGTGTCACAAGTTTGACCAGGCGGTAATTCAAGTCAGGCGCGTACTATATGCCCTGCGGCAATTTAAGGAAATACGGTAGTTTATCTTCAATTTCGACTCTTTAATATTCAAAATTCTACCGAAAAATATGAAGAGAAAAATTAGCTAATTTGAATCTTTTTGAATAAATTAAAAAAATAATTAATGGAACATCATTAGCAATTTTTCCTGATTAAGATTAATTTTAGAATTTTGATGCCATGTTTTAAATAAGTTAAAATCCAATCTGCACTTTGTTAGAATATATAACAAATTTGACCAAGCTCTATTTTTAACAAAGACAAATCATTATTTCTTCTAGATTTTCCAGAATAAAAAAAATTAAAAGAAATGCAAAAGACTTTGAAACAAGATTTAAATATGATTTTACAGATTTTCTAGATTTGCCAGAATATTTTTTTTGTAATTTTAATCATAATAAGTTTGAAGAAATATTTCACAAATATTCTTCGTCGAAAAAACAGAAGCTAAAATGAAGAGTTAAATTAAAATGTATTTATTATTCTTTACAATTAAAAAGAAATACTTAAACATTGATTTAAATTGTCAGGAAAAAAGAGGAAGGAATTTAAAAGGTAAAAATTTGTTTAAAAATCCTAAAATCATTTTTAAGGTTGTATTTTTTCTCTAAAATTGTCTTTCTGAAAGTTTTAAGAAGCAAAATAAAAAAAAAATAATTTATTTAAACAAGTGAAGACCAAGTCTTTTAAATATTTTTTTATGGGGCGGTATGGCTCGGTCGGTAGAGCGGCCGTGCCAGCAACTTGAGGGTTGCAGGTTCAATTCCCGCTTCCACCATCCTAGTCACTGCCCTTGTGTCCTTGGGCAAGACACATTACCCACCTGCTCCCAGTGCCACCCACACTGGTTTAAATGTCACTTAAATATTGGGTTTCACTATGTAAAGCGCATTGAGTCACTAGAGAAAAGCGCTATATAAATTCACTTCTTGGAGTTTCAAATTCTATTTGAGTTTTGTCTCTCTTAGAATGAAAAATGTTGAGCAAAGCGAGACCAGCTTGGTAGTAAATAAATACAATTTAAAAAAATTGAGGCAGCTCACTGGTAAGTGCTGCTATTTGAGCTATTTTTAGAACAGGCCAGCGGGCGACTCATCTGGTCCTTACGGGCGACCTGGTGCCCGCCTTGGTGACCCCGGATCTAAGGGAACGGAGGAAGCGTTTTTATCGGTAATGACTTTGGCTCGCACGATGGAAATATGACGCCGGGAGGTACGGGAAGAAAAGGTGTGAAGGATAAATCAAAGGGAGGGAGAAGAAGATTCTAGAACACGCGTGATTTACGAGCGGCGAGGTACGCGGGGAATTTGGGGCCTCCTTTCATTTCCTCAAAACTCGACAGTGCGCCTAATTAATGTACGGAATAATTCTGGTTGTGCTTGCCAACCTCGGAGCTATTTTATTTGGTACATGATAAGTGTGACCAGTAGATGGCAGTCACACATAAGAGATATGTGTAGACCGCAATATGATGGCAGTCACACATAAGAGATACGTGTAGACTGCAATATGATGGCAGTCACACATAAGACATACGTGAAGACTGCAATATGATGGCAGTCACACATAAGAGAAATGTGTCAACCGCTATATGATGGCAGTCACACATAAGAGATACCTGTAGAAGGCAATATGATGGCAGTCACACATAAGAGAAATGTGTCAACTGCTATATGATGGCAGTCACACATAAGAGAAATGTGTCAACTGCTATATGATGGCAGTCACACATAAGAGATACGTGTAGAATGCAATATGATGGCAGTCACACACAAGAGATACGTGTAGAATGCAATATGATGCAGTCACACATAAGACATACGTTTAGAATGCAATATGATGGCAGTCACACATAAGAGATACGTGTAGAATGCAATATGATGGCAGTCACACATAAGACATACGTGTAGAATGCAATATGATGGCAGTCACACATAAGAGAAATGTGTCAACAGCCCTATGATGGCAGTCACACATAAGAGATACGTTTAGAATGCAATATGATGGCAGTCACACATAAGACATACGTGTAGAATGCAATATGATGGCAGTCACACATAAGAGATACGTGTTGAATGCAATATGATGGCAGTCACACATAAGAGATACGTCTCAACCGCCATATGATGGCAGTCACACATAAGACTTACGTGTAGAATGCAATATGATGGCAGTCACACATAAGACATACGTGTAGAATACAATATGATGGCAGTCACACATAAGAGAAATGTGTCAACCGCCATATGATGGCAGTCAAACATAAGACATACGTGTAGAATGCAATATGATGGCAGTCACACATAAGAGATACGTGTAAAATGCAATATGATGGCAGTCACACATAAGAGAAATGTGTCAACCGCCATATGATGGCAGTCACACATAAGAGATACGTGTAGAATGTAATATGATGGCAGTCACACATAAGAGAAATGTGTCAACCGCCATATGATGGCAGTCACACATGAGAGATACGTGTAGACCGCAATAAGATGGCAGTCACACGTTTCATTACAATGTTTTCTTCCGATATTTTTCTTTTTTATTTGTTTTCTTTTTGGTAAAAACCTGGAAAATCCACAAATCCACACAGACTAAGATGTTTTTTCCAAACTTAAGCGAAAGTTTGGAAAAAACTTCCGATCTTTTAGTTATAACTGACGTTGCTGAAAAAAAAGAGTAGATAAAAGTATCAAATAAAGCATATCGTCACTCCCAAAGAAGTGGTTTTCTTTTTCATTAATTTGTTTTTCGTAAAAACATAATGGTTTTAAAACAAAAATATCCATTATCTTAGTAAATATATAACCTTTTTAACGAAACTCAGCAAAAAGATCGGATTACATTTGTTTTAATACAATGTTTTCTTTCAATCTTTTTCTTTTTTGACTCATTTTCTTTTTGGTAAAAACCTGGAAACTCCACAAATCCACACCGACTAAGATGGTTTTTCCAAACTTAAGCGAAAAGATCGGTTGCCTTTTTCAACAGGTTTTCTTCGGATCTTTTAGTTATCGCTGACGTTGCTGACAAAAAGAGTACATGAAAGTATCAAATAAAGCATATCGTCACTCCCAAAGAAGTGGTTTTCTTTTTCATTAATTTGTTTTTCGTAAAAACATAATGGTTTTAAAACAAAAATATCCATTATATTAGTAAATACATAACCTTTTTAACGAAACTCAGCAAAAAGATCGGATTACATTTGTTTTTAATACAATGTTTTCTTTCAATCTTTTTCTTTTTTTACTCGTTTTATTTTTGGTAAAAACCTGGAGAATCCAAAAATCCACACAGACTACAATGTTTTTCCAAAGCTAAGCGAAAAGATTGGTTGCATTTTTCAACATGTTTTCTTCCGATCTTTTAGTTATCGCTGACGTTGCTGACAAAAGAGTAGATAAAAGTAACAAATAAAGCATATCGTCACTCCCAAATAAGTACTTTTCTTTTTCATTAGTTTAGTTTTTTGTAAAAACAATGGTTTTAAAACAAAAAAAATGCATAATATGAAAAAATACACAACCTTCTTAACGAAACTCAGCAAAAAGATCGGATTACATTTTTTTTTTCAATAAAATGTTTTCTTCCGATTTTTTATGTATTTACTTGTTTTCTTTTAGGTAAAAACGCGGAAAATCCACAAATCCACACCAACTATGATGTTTTTTCCAAAGCTAAGCGAAAAGATCGGTTGCATTTTTCAACACGTTTTCTTCCGATCTTTTAGTTATCGCTGACGTTGCTGACAAAAGAGTAGATAAAAGTAACAAATAAAGCATATTGTCACTCCCAAATAAGTACTTTTCTTTTTCATTAGTTTAGTTTTTTGTAAAAACAATGGTTTTAAAACAAAAAAAAAGGAAAATATGAAAAAATACACAACCTTCTTAACGACACTCAGCACAAAGATCGGATTACATTCTTTTTCAATACAATGTTTTCTTCTGATTTTTTTTTTTTCTCGTTTTCTTTTAGGTAAAAACGCGGAAAATCCACAAATCCACACCAACTATGATGTTTTTTCCAAAGCTAAGCGAAAAGATCGGTTGCATTTTTCAACACGTTTTCTTCCGATCTTTTAGTTATCGCTGACGTTGCTAATAAAAGAGTAGATAAAAAAAATTAAATAAAGCATATCGTCACTCCCAAATAAGTACTTTTCTTTTTCATTAGTTTTGTTTTTTGTAAAAACAATGGTTTTAAAACAAAAAAAAATGCATAATATGAAAAAATACACAACCTTCTTAACGAAACTCAGCAAAAAGATCGGATTACATTTTTATTTCAATAAAATGTTTTCTTCCGATTTTTTTATTTATTTACTTGTTTTCTTGTAGGTAAAAACGCGGAAAATACACAAATCCACACCAACTATGATGTTTTTTCCAAAGCTAAGCGAAAAGATCGGTTGCATTTTTCAACACGTTTTCTTCCGATCTATTAGTTATCGCTGACGTTGCTAACAAAAGAGTAGATAAAAAAATCAAATAAAGTATATTGTCACTCCCAAATAAGTACTTTTCTTTTTCATTAGTTTTTTTTTTTGTAAAAACAATGGTTTTAAAACAAAAAAATGCATAATATGAAAAAATACACAACCTTCTTAACGAAACTCAGCAAAAAGATCGGATTACATTTGTTTTTAATACAATGTTTTCTTTCAATGTTTTTCTTTTTTTACTCATTTTACTTTGGTAAAAACCTGGAAAATCCAAAAATCCACACAGACTACAATGTTTTTCCAAAGTTAAGTGAAAAGATCGGTTGCATTTTTCAACACATTTTCTTCCGATCTTTTAGTTATCGCTGACGTTGCTGACAAAAGAGTAGATAAAAGTAACAAATAAAGCATATCGTCACTCCCAAATAAGTACTTTTCTTTTTCATTAGTTCAGTTTTTTGTAAAAACAATGGTTTTAAAACAAAAAAATGCATAATATGAAAAATTACACAACCTTCTTAACGAAACTCAGCAAAAAGATCGGATTACATTTGTTTTTAATACAATGTTTTCTTTCAATCTTTTTCTTTTTTTACTTATTTTACTTTGGTAAAACCCTGGAAACTCCAAGAATCCACACAGACTACAATGTTTTTCCAAAGCTAAGCGAAAAGATCGGTTGCATTTTTCAACACGTTTTCTTCCGATCTTTTAGTTATCGCTGACGTTGCTGACAAAAGAGTAGATAAAAGTATCAAATAAAGCATATCGTCACTCCCAAATAAGTACTTTCCTTTTTCATTAGTTTTGTTTTTTTCAAAAACAATGGTTTTAAAACAAAAAAATGCATAATATGAAAAATTACACAACCTTCTTAACGAAACTCAGCAAAAAGATCGGATTACATTTTTTTTTTCAATAAAATGTTTTCTTCCGATTTTTTTATTTATTTACTTGTTTTCTTTTAGGTAAAAACGCGGAAAATCCACAAATCCACACCGACTAAGATGGTTTTTCCAAAGCTAAGCGAAAAGATCGGTTGCATTTTTCAACACGTTTTCTTCCGATTTTTTAGTTATCGCTGACGTTGCTGACAAAAGAGTAGATAAAAGTATCAAATAAAGCATATCGTCACTCCCAAATAAGTACTTTTCTTTTTCATTAGTTTTGTTTTTTGTAAAAACAATGGTTTTAAAACAAAAAAATGCATAATATGAAAAAATACACAACCTTCTTAACGAAACTCAGCAAAAAGATCGGATTACATTCTTTTTCAATACAATGTTTTCTTCTGATTTTTTTTTTTACTCGTTTTCTTTTAGGTAAAAACGCGGAAAATCCACAAATCCATACCAACTGTGATGTTTTTCCAAACCTCAGCAAAAAGATCGGTTGCATTTTTCCACACGTTTTCCTGCGATCTTTTAGTTATCGCTGACGTTGCTAATAAGATACTCCCGAAGGAGTACTTTTTCATTTGTTGAGTTTGTTAAAAATCGTATCATTTAAACGGGAAAATACACATTTGGATTAACAACAAAATCCACACCAACTTCAACCGTTTTAACAAATATCTTTTTTTTTTTGAGTCCGATCTTTAACCGATTGCGAAACCAAAAACTTTTGAAACCCCACTTAAGTGCGGATATTTAGCTAAGCAGCCTCGATCTTCAACCTTTACCTCGTAACTTTTCTCACTGTCATTTTTTGTTGACACTCTCAAACTTCTTTCCTCAAACGACAAAAATCCACCGACCTTCGACTTTGTGTTTTTTCATGACGATGCCCCGCCCCCCAATCCTGAAAAGGGGAGGAGCCTGACAATAAACAGGGTAAAAGTGCTGCAGTGGAAACATGCATCAGGACCAAAGCCATGTGAAGAAAACTCCCAGCCAGTCATCAAAAGTAGCATTTTTGTCAATCTTTTATCAAGTCATGCATCAGAAAAAAATCATACAAATTGAGAAAAAAAATGGTTCTGATCGATCCCGATAGACAGTTAAACCGAATACTGCTGCTCTATATCGGTTCTTTCCTCCTGTGCGTGTGTATATTTTATATATATATATAAATATATATATATATATATATATGCTATGTCATCCCGACAAGTCTGTTTCGCCGGTTTCCCTGCTCCTCAGGGGATTTCATTGAAGTGTCCCTTCACACTTCGAGCCAGTTTCGTAGGTATCCCCGCTCTTCCGGGGATTTCATTGACGTGTCCCTTCACACTTCAATGAAATCCCCCGAAGAGCAGGGAAACCTGCGAAACAGGCTTGTCGGGATGAAATAGCCTCTGTGTTTTTCTCCTGACCTAACGTATATTCCGCTCTACCCCGTTATTGAGCCCCGTATCACGGATAAACCACAGAAACCTTGACTATGTATATATGTATATGTATATGTATATATATATATATATACATACATAATATATATGTATATATACAATAAATAAATATTGTATATATATATATACAGTATATATACTATATATACATAATATATATGTGCGTATACATATATATATATATGCTTATATATGTATATATATATACATATATATATGTATATATATATACATATACACATGATGTGTCAATCATGTATGATTGACAGTGCAAATATGGCGATGCGTACAGTATGCATACATTACATTTTATGGCTGTTAAGCTCTCTGCACTTCTTGAAATAAAGCTATTTAAAGTTTTTTTTGTTTTTTTTTTAAGTATTGAAAATACTGAAATGCTGGTATTAAAAATACAATATTTGGTATTAAAAGCAATCTGTAGGTCCAAACTGCAATGTCAGCATATTCTATTTGGATGGATACTCACTAAGATACTTCATAAAGACTTCAGGCTACTGCAGGTATTACAGTAGCTTTTTGTTGTTGTTTGTCTTTGGCGTGGTCACCAGTTCCTCTGCAGCCACCCGGACACATACTCGTAGACCAGCAGCATCACAGCGCCACCTGGGGGGCGGACATTGTTTCAATGTAAACAAAACAACCAAACAGGATGTAAAGAAAAACGATTTAAGGGTCTTACCCGGCCCGAGTCTCATTATCTTTGGCACCAAACCCTTATAGAGTGCCAAGTACCTGCATGAAGAAATACACAACATAAAATACTGCATGCAAACATGTATTTGAGTACATTGTACTTGAAGTATACGCAGCAGGCCTTTGCAGGTACTTGTAGAGTGCATAATGTGTGCAAGCAAGTGGAACACGCTGCACTGTATGGACTGTGAGAGCATGTATGTGCAGAGCATGTATGTGCAGAACATGTATGTGCAGAGCATGTATGTGCAGAACATGTATGTGCAGAGCATGTATGTGCAGAGCATGTATGTGCAGAGCATGTATGTGCAGAACATGTATGTGCAGAGCATGAATGTGCAGAGCATGTATGTGCAGAACATGTATGTGCAGAGCATGTATGTGCAGAACATGTATGTGCAGAACATGTATGTGCAGAGCATGAATGTGCAGAGCATGTATGTGCAGAACATGTATGTGCAGAGCATGTATGTGCAGAACATGTATGTGCAGAGCATGTATGTGCAGAGCATGTATGTGCAGAACATGTATGTGCAGAGCATGTATGTGCAGAACATGTATGTGCAGAACATGTATGTGCAGAGCATGTATGTGCAGAGCATGTGTGTGCAGAGCATGTATGTGCATTAACATACTCAGTGAGAGAGCTGACTCCGTCCTAAGCTGCCCACCAGACAACATTGAGGAGTTGGCTTG
>NC_084613.1:84099929-84149823 GCF_033978795.1 Nerophis ophidion
CAAGGGTCTGGCACTAGGCACAAAAGGCAAAACAAACAGAACTAGCATGGGAGCTAGAAAGAACCAAAAGCGTAGCGCAGAATCTAGCAAGTACAAAAAGGTTTTACCACAGACGGGAATCAGCGTCGTCACCTGTTGTGTGGAACAGAAACTTACGAAGCGAGGACGAGTAAACGGGCTTAAATACAGACAGTGATTACAAACAGGTGTGAGTCAAAAATCAAGAGGCAGGTGACACTATAGCAACAGAACAAACAAGAAGTGCCACCAGGAACTAAGGAAGGCAAACACCAACAGAATAAGGTACAAAGACGGAACCAAAACCAGAATACTGTCAGACGGTTTGCATTTTACCGAGTTAGCAGGAATGGCGTCTTTGACGTTGAAATAGAAGCCGAAGTAGATCATGTTGAAAACCCCGTGGCGTCCCAGCGTGGACGTCAGTCCCTTGTTCAGACCCTTCAGCCCGAAGCCGTCCGACTTGATGATGCGTCTCGCCTGGTCAAACGAGGACGGTTGCTGTCGGGGCAGACATCCAAAAGTGGGCAAAAGGCAAAGTATGAAGACAGACATATTGTTTTGTACGCCACTCACCTCTTTGAAGGCATTCCTGTTGGCCTGAAGACTGACTTTGACCACCTCGAAGGGATTGACCACCACGGCCTCGGTCAAGCCAGCACCCAGTCCTGCTACGGACAACGCCTAGCAGGTGGTGAGACAACGTGGGAGAGGGGGCGGCAATGACGACATTAGTGGGTCTATCTTTAAAACACGGATTATTTCCAGTAGCCAGAAAGTAAAAAAAAAACGAAAAACTTAATAAATACTTACAAAACAAATAAATAAATACAAATACATCCAACTGTTACATCCACAGTGCATTAGACTGTTACATCCACAGTGCATTAGACTGTACATCCACAGCGCATTAGACTGTTACATCCACAGTGCATTAGACTGTTACATCCATGGAACATTAGACTGTTACATCCACAGTGCATTAGACAGTTACATCCACAGTGCATTAGACTGTTACATCCATAGCACATTAGACTGTTACATCCACAGTGCATTAGACTGTTACATCCATAGTGCATTAGACTGTTACAGCCACAGTGCATTAGACAGTTACATCCACAGTGCATTAGACTGTTACATCCACAGTGCATTAGACTGTTACATCCACAGTGCATTAGACTGTTACATCCATAGAACATTAGACTGTTACATCCACAGTGCATTAGACTGTTACATCCATAGTGCATTAGACTGTTACATCCACAGTGCATTAGACTGTTACATCTAAAGTGCATTAGACTGTTACATCCACAGTGCATTAGACTGTTACATCCACAGTGCATTAGACTGTTACATCTAAAGTGCATTAGACTGTTACATCCACAGTGCATTAGACTGTTACATCCACAGTGCATTAGACTGTTACATCCACAGTGTATTAGACTGTTACATCCATGGTGCATTAGACTGTTACATCCACAGTGCATTAGACTGTTACATCCACAGTGTATTAGACTGTTACATCCATAGCGCATTAGACTGTTACATCCACAGTGCATTAGACTGTTACATCCATAGCACATTAGACTGTTACATCCACAGTGCATTAGACTGTTACATCCATAGTGCATTAGACTGTTACAGCCACAGTGCATTAGACAGTTACATCCACAGTGCATTAGACTATTACATCCACAGTGCATTAGACTGTACATCCACAGTGCATTAGACTGTTACATCCACAGCGCATTAGACTGTACATCCACAGTGCATTAGACTGTTACATCCACAGCACATTAGACTGTTACATCCACAGTGCATTAGACTGTTACATCCATAGTGCATTAGACTGTTACAGCCACAGTGCATTAGACAGTTACATCCACAGTGCATTAGACTGTTACATCCACAGTGCATTAGACTGTTACATCCATAGTGCATTAGACTGTTACATCCACAGTGCATTAGACTGTTACATCCACAGTGCATTAGACTGTTACATCCACAGTGCATTAGACTGTATATTCACAGTGCATTAGACTGTTACATCCACAGTGCATTAGACTATTACATCCACAGTGCATTAGACTGTACATCCACAGCGCATTAGACTGTTACATCCACAGTGCATTAGACTGTTACATCCATAGCACATTAGACTGTTACATCCACAGTGCATTAGACTGTTACATCCATAGTGCATTAGACTGTTACAGCCACAGTGCATTAGACAGTTACATCCACAGTGCATTAGACTGTTACATCCACAGTGCATTAGACTGTTACATCCACAGTGCATTAGACTGTTACATCCATAGAACATTAGACTGTTACATCCACAGTGCATTAGACTGTTACATCCATAGTGCATTAGACTGTTACATCCACAGTGCATTAGACTGTTACATCTAAAGTGCATTAGACTGTTACATCCACAGTGCATTAGACTGTTACATCCACAGTGCATTAGACTGTTACATCTAAAGTGCATTAGACTGTTACATCCACAGTGCATTAGACTGTTACATCTAAAGTGCATTAGACTGTTACATCCACAGTGCATTAGACTGTTACATCCACAGTGCATTAGACTGTTACATCCACAGTGTATTAGACTGTTACATCCATAGTGCATTAGACTGCTACATCCACAGTGCATTAAACTGTTACATCCACAGCACATTAGACTGTACATCCACAGTGCATTAGACTATACAACCAAAGTGCATTAGACTGTCACATCCATAGTGCATTAGACTGTTACATCCACAGTGCATTAGACTGTCACATCCATAGTGCATTAGACTGTTACATCCACAGTGCATTAGACTGTTACATTCAAAGTGCCTTAGACTGTTACTGTGTAGTATATGTATAAAGTGTAGTGTTCAAAAGTGTAGCATATGCATAAAGTGTAGTGGGTCTATCTTTAAAACACAGATCATTTTCAGTCGCCAGAAAGTAAAAAAACCCGAAAAACTAAATAAATACTTACAAAATAAATAAATAAATACAATACAATTCAAAAATAGTTATTTGGACAAAAAACTGAACTAATAATAATGATTCAGAGAGCATGAGAACGCCAAAAAAGCTAAACGTCTTCGATCACCTGTTCATCTATGAACAATTATATCTTTGATATCAATGGGTTGTACTTGTATCGCGCTTTTCTACCTTCAAGGTACTCAAAGCGCTTTGACACTACTTCCACATTTACCCATTCACACACACATTCACACAATGATGGAGGGAGCTGCCATGCAAGGCGCCAACCAGCACCCATCAGGAGCAAGGGTGAAGTGTCTTGCTCAGGACACAACGGACGTGACGAGGTTGGTACCAGGTGGGATTTGAACCAGGGATCCTCGGGTTGCGCACGGCCACTCCCCCACCGCGCCACGCCGTCCCTAAACGGCCCAACATTTTTCAACCAATTCAAACCATTCCGCCTTGAACATATTCAATTCATCCTGGAAAATCCAAACAATTATTTTTCCAGGTTCAAAAATTCCTGCATTTTTTTCTGACCCTATTTCCAACCTTTTTTTTAGTGTGATGACTTCTTTCACATTTTCAACGCATTTCGACCGTTCCACCGTCAAAACATTCCTCTTAGTCAGGACAAAAAAACAAGTTGGTTTAGGGAATGAAAAATTCCTGATTTCCCTGAAAATTTTCAATGAAAAAAATGTTACTGCTTCGACATTTCTTGACCGATTTAAATCATTCCAACACCAACCAATTCAGATCATTCAGGACATTCATGCCCCTAATCATTTTCCCAAAAATTAAAATCTCGTTTTTCCAAAAATTCCCAAATTTCCAGGAATTTCCTCTGAAAAGAATGGGACATTTTTCAAAGTTGTACAACTCCCACATTTTTTATTCGATTTAAACCGTTCCAACTTCAATACATTCCGGCTGTTCAGGAATTGAGTGCTCCTTTTCAACAATTATAAAAAAAAAATCCCGGATTTCCAATTTTTAAGGACATTTTCCCCAATGAAAATTAATTGTCCATTTTTCAAACTTCCACAAATCCCACATTTGTCAACCAATTCAAACCATTCCAACATCAACACATTTAATTCATCCTGGAAATTCAAACAACTATTTTTCCAGGTTAAAAAAATTTCCAGGAATTCTTGCATTTTTTGTAACCCTATTTCCTACCTTTTTTAGTGTCCAACCCTATTTCCTACCTTTACATTTTCAACGCATTTCAACCGTTCTACCATCAAAAAATTCCTCTTAATAAGGACAAAAAAACAAGTTGGTCTAAGAACATGAAAAATTCCTGGTTTCCCCCGAAATTTTTTAAATTAAAAAAACTGTTACTCCTTCAACATTTCAGGACATTCATTCTCCTAATCATTTTCACACAAAAAAAAATCTTGCTTTTCCCAAATTTCCAGGAAGTTTCCATTGAACTGAATGGGACATTTTTTCCGAGTTGCACAAATCCCACATTTTTCAACCTATTCAAACCATTCCAACATCAACACATTTAATTCATCCTGGACATTCAAACTAACACTTCCCCAAGTTTTTTTTCCCCTGGAACTTCATCATTTAAACTATTCTTACATTCATACTCCATTCTGTGAGCATTTCACTTCAATTTCAGCATTGGAGCATTCACACCTCATCTAGTTGTTTTTTTCGGGTCTCCCCATGTCTAGCATTAAAAGATTACAGTTGGTACAAAATGCGGCTGCTAGACTTTTGACAAGAACAAGAAAGTTTGATCATATTACGCCTGTACTGTATATACCTTTATATACATATATACATACATATATACCTGTACTGTATATACCTTTATATACATATATACATACATATATACCTATACTGTATATACCTTTATATACATATATACATACATATATACCTATACTGTATATACCTTTATATACATACATATATACCTATACTGTATATACCTTTATATACATATATACATACATATATACCTATACTGTATATACCTTTATATACATATATACATACATATATACCTATACTGTATATACCTTTATATACATATATACATACATATATACCTGTACTGGCTCACCAGCACTGGCTTCCTGTGCACTTAAGATGTGACTTTAAGGTTTTACTACTTACGTATAAAATACTACACGGTCTAGCTCCATCCTATCTTGCCGATTGTATTGTACCATATGTCCCGGCAAAAAAAATCTGCGTTCAAAGGACTCCGGCTTATTAGTGATTCCTAGAGCCCAAAAAAAGTCTGCGGGCTATAGAGCGTTTTCCGTTCGGGCTCCAGTACTCTGGAATGCCCTCCCGGTAACAGTTCGAGATGCTACCTCAGTAGAAGCATTTAAGTCTCACCTTAAAACTCATCTGTATACTCTAGCCTTTAAATAGACCTCCTTTTTAGACCAGTTGATCTGCCACTTCTTTTCTCTCTCCTATGTCCCCCGCTCCCTTGTGGAGGGGGTCCGGTCCGATGACCATGGATGAAGTACTGGCTGTCCAGAGTCGGGACCCAGGATGGACCGCTCGCCTGTATCGGTTGGGGACATCTCTACGCTGCTGATCCGCTTGAGATGGTTTCCTGTGGACGGGACTCTCGCTGCTGTCTTGGATCCGCTTTGAACTGAACTCTCGCGGCTGTGTTGGAGCCACTATGGATTGAACTTTCGCAGCATCATGTTAGACCCGCTCGACATCCATTGCTTTCGGTCCCCTAGAGGGGGGGGGGTTGCCCACATCTGAGGTCCTCTCCAAGGTTTCTCATAGTCAGCATTGTCACTGGCGTCCCACTGGATGTGAATTCTCCCTGCCCACTGGGTGTGAGTTTTCCTTGCCCTTTTGTGGGTTCTTCCGAGGATGTTGTAGTCGTAATGATTTGTGCAGTCCTTTGAGACATTTGTGATTTGGGGCTATATAAATAAACATTGATTGATTGATTGATAGTTGTTATTATCGTTACTTCAGTTCGCCATTTTTAGTGCTCGATTTCGGCCAAAATAATGTAGAATATGATTTTAAAAAATGTGTAAAAAGAGTAAAGTTGCAGGTTTAGGAAAAGGCAGCGGAGTTGACCTCAGCTCGCCAGGTTCAAGCGCACGTATTCAAATGCTGAAATGTTGCAACGCTGCATGTATTTGCACGAATACGGTGTGTGTGTGTGTGTGCAATGGGAACATGTCAAGAACGTGTCTATAGCTCATTACTCTTCCTGCCTTCTTTATCCCGCTGTCAGAGCCCCGGGAGTCATCCTCCTCAGACACGCCACGCCATATTTACACAGGCCGCCATTCCCTGTTTGTCTTATTGCCCGCCGCGTCCCGATTAATCACACTGAAGACATTCAGCTGCGAGTCCGCAAGAGAGCGAGACGCCACTCGGCAGCACCCACGAGGCGACGTAATCTACGAGGGGGGGGGGGGGAAACCAGAGTGAGGAGATAGGAGGGGGGAGGGGATGATGGATGGGACAGGTAAAGGGTCTTTCCACCAATGGCAGGGCGTGCCATGAGCCGGGGAGGACTGCGGAGTTACAGGTAAAGCATCCATCACGGCTGACACCTGCCTGAATAGCAGCGGCAAACTCCGTGTAGGACTATACACACTTTTAAGGCCTACTGGAAGCCACAACTAGCGACCACGCAGTCTGATAGTTTATATATCAATGATGAAATATTAAAGGGGAACACAGTTAGCGAGGTGGATGGATAGTTAGCAGGAGAGTTAGCAGGAGAAATAGCAGGATCGATCGATAGTTTGCGAGGAACGCTCGATAGTTAGCGAGGTGCATGAATAGTTAGCAGGACAATTAGCAGGAACGATCGATAATTAGCGAGGAATGATTGATAGTTAGCGAGTTGGATGGATAGTTAGCAGGAGAGTTAGCAGGAACGATCGATAATTAGCGAGGAACGATTGATAGTTAGCGAGGTGGATGGATAGTTAGCAGGGGAGTTAGCAGGAACGATCGATAATTAGCGAGGAACGATTGATAGTTAGCGAGGTGGATGGATAGTTAGCAGGGGAGTTAGCAGGAACGATCGATAGTTAGCGAGGAACGATTGATAGTTAGCGAGCTGGATGGATAGTTAGCAGGAGAGTTAGCAGGAACGATCGATAATCAGCGAGGAACGATTGATAGTTAGCGAGGTGGATGGATGGTTAGCAGGAGAGTTAGCAGGAGAGTTAGCAGGAACGATCGATAGTTAGCGAGGTGAATGGATAGTTAGCAGGAGAGTTAGCAGGAACGATCGATAGTTAGCAAGGTGGATGGTTAGTTAGCAGGAACAGTCGATAGTTAGCAAGGTGGATGAATAGTTAGCAGGAACCATCGATAGTTAGCAAGGTGGATGGTTAGTTAGCAGGAACAATCAATAGTTAGCAAGGTGGATGGTTAGTTAGCAGGAAATATCAATTGTTAGCGAGGTGGATGGATAGTTAGCAGGAGAGTTAGCGAGGAACGATTGATAGTTAGCAAGGTGGATGGATAGTTAGCAGGAGAGTTAGCAGGAACGATCGATAGTTAGCAAGGAACGGTTGATAGTTAGCGAGCTGGATGGATAGTTAGCAGGGGAGTTAGCAGGAACGATCGATAATTAGCGAGGAACAATTGATAGTTAGCAAGGTGGATGGATAGTTAGCAGGAGAGTTAGCAGGAACGATCGATAATTAGAGAGGAACAATTGATAGTTAGCAAGGTGGATGGATAGTTAGCAGGAGAGTTAGCAGGAACGATCGATAGTTAGCGAGGAACGATTGATAGTTAGCGAGGTGGATGGATGGTTAGCAGGAGAGTTAGCAGGAACGATCGATAGTTAGCGAGGTGAATGGATAGTTAGCAGGAGAGTTAGCAGGAACGATTGATAGTTAGCAAGGTGGATGGTTAGTTAGCAGGAACAATCAATAGTTAGCAAGGTGGATGGTTAGTTAGCAGGAAATATCAATTGTTAGCGAGGTGGATGGATAGTTAGCAGGAGAGTTAGCGAGGAACGATTGATAGTTAGCAAGGTGGATGGATAGTTAGCAGGAGAGTTAGCAGGAACGATCGATAGTTAGCGAGGAACGGTTGATAGTTAGCGAGCTGGATGGATAGTTAGCAGGGGAGTTAGCAGGAACGATCGATAATTAGCGAGGAACAATTGATAGTTAGCAAGGTGGATGGATAGTTAGCAGGAGAGTTAGCAGGAACGATCGATAATTAGCGAGGAACAATTGATAGTTAGCAAGGTGGATGGATAGTTAGCAGGAGAGTTAGCAGGAACGATCGATAGTTAGCGAGGAACGATTGATAGTTAGCGAGGTGGATGGATAGTTAGCAGGCGAGTTAACGATTGATAGTTAGCGAGCTGGATGGATAGTTAGCGGGAGAGTTAGCAGGAACGATCGATAGTTAGCGAGGAACGATTGATAGTTAGCGAGGTGCATGAATAGTTAGCAGGACAATTAGCAGGAACGATCAACAGTTAGCGAGGTGGATGGATAGTTAGCAGGAGAGTTAGCAGGAACGATCGATAATTAGCGAGGAACGATTGATAGTTAGCGAGCTGGATGGATAGTTAGAAGGAGAGTTAGCAGGAACGATCGATAGTTAGCGAGGAACGATTGATAGTTAGCGAGCTGGATGGATAGTTAGCAGGAGAGTTAGCAGGAATGATCGATAATTAGCGAGGAACGATTGATAGTTAGCAAGGTGGATGGATAGTTAGCAGGAGAGTTAGCAGGAACGATCAACAGTTAGCGAGGTGGATGGATAGTTAACAGGAGAGTTAGCAGGAACGATCGATAGTTTGCGAGGAACGCTCGATAGTTAGCGAGGTGCATGAATAGTTATCAGGACAATTAGCAGGAACGATCAACAGTTAGCGAGGTGGATGGATAGTTAGCAGGAGAGTTAGCAGGAACGATCGATAGTTTGCGAGGAACGCTCGATAGTTAGCGAGGTGCATGAATAGTTATCAGGACAATTAGCAGGAACGATCAACAGTTAGCGAGGTGAATGGATAGCTAGCAGGAGATTTAGCAGGAACGATCGATAGTTAGCGAGGAACGATTGATAGTTAGCGAGCTGGATGGATAGTTAGCAGGAGAGTTAGCAGGAACGATCGGTAATTAGCGAGGAACGATTGATAGTTAGCAAGATGGATGGATAGTTAGCAGGAGAGTTAGCAGGAACGATCAACAGTTAGCGAGGTGGATGGATAGTTAACAGGAGAGTTAGCAGGAACGATCGATAGTTTGCGAGGAACGCTCGATAGTTAGCGAGGTGCATGAATAGTTATCAGGACAATTAGCAGGAACGATCAACAGTTAGCGAGGTGGATGGATAGTTAGCAGGAGAGTTAGCAGGAACGATCGATAGTTTGCGAGGAACGCTCGATAGTTAGCGAGGTGCATGAATAGTTAGCAGGACAATTAGCAGGAACGATCAACAGTTAGCAAGGTGGATGGATAGTTAGCAGGAGAGTTAGCAGGAACGATCGATAATTAGGGAGGAACGATTGATAGTTAGCGAGCTGGATGGATAGTTAGCAGGAGAGTTAGCAGGAACGATCGATAATTAGCGAGGAACGATTGATAGTTAGCGAGGTGGATGGATAGTTAGCAGGGGAGTTAGCAGGACTGATCGATAGTTAGCGAGGAACGATTGATAGTTAGCGAGCTGGATGGATAGTTAGCAGGAGAGTTAGCAGGAACGATCGATAGTTAGCGAGGAACGATTGATAGTTAGCGAGCTGGATGGATAGTTAGCAGGAGAGTTAGCAGGAACGATCGATAATTAGCGAGGAACGATTGATAGTTAGCGAGGTGGATGGATAGTTAGCAGGAGAGTGAGCAGGAACGATCGATAATTAGCGAGGAACGATTGATAGTTAGCGAGGTGGATGGATAGTTAGCAGGAGAGTGAGCAGGAACGATCGATAATTAGCGAGGAACGATTGATAGTTAGCGAGGTGGATGGATAGTTAGCTGGAGAGTTAGCAGGAGCGATAGATAGTTAGCGAGGTAAATGGATAGTTAGCAGGAGAGTTAGCAGGAACGATCGATCCTGCTAACTCTCCTGCTAACTATCCACTCTAACTTTCCTCATCCAGAAATCTTTCATCCTGGCTCAAATTAATGGGGAAATTGTCGTTTTCTCGGTCCGAGTAGCTCTTACTGCTGGTGGCTCACATTATAAACAATGTTCAGATGTGAGAAGCCCTCACACCGGTGACATCACACGCACATTGTCTGCTACTTCCGGTAAAGGCAAGGCTTTTTTATTAGCGACCAAAAGTTGCAAATAGAATCGGTGACAAAGGACAGCCTTGGCGGAGTCCAGCCCTCACTGGAAATGTGTTCGACTTACTGCCGGCAATGCGGACCAAGGTCTGACACTGATCGTACAGGGAGTGGACCGCCACAATAAGACAGTCCGGTACCCGATACTCTCTGAGCACTCCCCACAGGACTTCCCGAGGGACACGGTCCAATGCCTTCTCCAAGTCCACAAAGCACTGGTTGGGCAAACTCCCATGCACCCTCAAGAACCCTGCCGAGAGTATAGAGCTGGTCCACAGTTCCACGACCAGGACGAAAACCACACTGTTCCTCCTGAATCCCAGGTTCGACTATCCGGTGTAGCCTCCTCTCCAGTACACCTGAATAAACCTTACCGGGAAGGCTGAGGACTTTTTGTAACTTTTTAGTTAAAATTAAATCATGTTTTTACCAAAACGCCATGTTGATGTAAGCTGCGACCCCCCCACCCCCATCCTGACACACTCTAACTTTCCTCATCCAGAAATATTTCATCCTCGCTCAAATTAATGGGGAAATTGACGTTTTCTCGGTCCGAATAGCTCTTACTGCTGGTGGCTCACATTATAAACAATGTTCAGATGTGAGGAGCTCCACAACCCGTGACGTCACGCGCACATCGTCTGCTACTGAATAAACCTTACCGGGAAGGCTGAGGACTTTTTGTAACTTTTTGTAGTTGAAATTAAATCATGGTTTTTCCCAAAACGCCATGTTGAAACGACCCCACAGTAAGCTGCGCCCCCCCCCCCCATCCTGACACACTCTAACTTTCCTCATCCAGAAATCTTTCATCCTCGCTCAAATTAATGGGGAACTTGTCGTTTTCTCGGTCCGAGTAGCTCTTACTGCTGGTGGCTCACATTATAAACAACGTTCAGATGTGAGGAGCTCCACAACCCGTGACGTCACGCGCACATCGTCTGCTACTGAATAAACCTTACCGGGAAGGCTGAGGACTTTTTGTAACTTTTTGTAGTTAAAATTAAATCATGGTTTTTACCAAAACGCCATGTTGAAACGACCCCGCAGTAAGCTGCGACCCCCCCCATCGTGACACACTCTAACTTTCCTCATCCAGAAATCTTTCATCCTCACTCAAATTAATGGGGAAATTGTCGTTTTCTCGGTCCGAGTAGCTCTTACTGCTGGTGGCTCACATTATAAACAATGTTCAGATGTGAGGAGCCCTCACACCGGTGACATCACACGTACATCGTCTGCTACTTCCGGTACAGGCAAGGCTTTTTTATTAGCGACCAAAAGTTGCAAACTTTCTCGTGGATGTTCTCTACTAAATCGGACTCACCAGGCCAGGAGACAAAGGGGTCAAATTCAGCAACTTCTTGTACTGCTCGAAGGTGAAAAACTGCAGAGGAAAGATAGAGACGAATGAGTGTTTGTTGAGGATGTGAGACAGGTGACAAGTCACACCTGCGGCGATGAGGGAAAATCATGTGAATACATTTTCAAGACCGCGCTCAGGTGCGACGGCGCTAACTGCTCGTCTGTCAATATTTGGTCGGGGCTGTGCAAACATGAGGCGTTTTACGTGTTAAGAGACGCCGTGGTCGCCGTGGCGACGGGCCAACGGGGGGGAGTGGTCTCACCTTGACGGCCCTCTTTGGCGTCTCGGCCAGGATGGGAGGCAGGATTCCTTTGTAGAAGCCGAGGATCCTGTGGAAGGAGAAGGTGCGTGGTGTCAATTCATGTGCCAGGAATTGATCAACGTGGACCCCGACTTAAACAAAAAATTATTGGGGTTTTAACATTTAGTGGTCAATTGTACGGAATATGTACTGAACTGTGCAAGATACTGATAAAAGTATCAATCAATCAATCGTTATGAAGTCACTCTGGTCCAGGCAGAAAGTGGCCCCCGCAGAGCCGGAACCTCCGTTGTCAACATCCGATGGACGTAAGAAGACTTTGTGCAAGATTTCTAGGATGGATGGATAGTTACCGAGGAACGATCGATAGTTAGCGAGGTGGATGGATAGTTAGCTGGAGAGTTAGCAGGAACGATTGATAGTTAGCAAGGTGGATGGTTAGTTAACAGGAGAGTTAGCAAGAACAACCGATAGTTATCAAGGTGGATGGATAGTTAGCAGGAGAGTTAGCAGGAACGATCGATAATTAGCGAGGAACGATTGATAATTAGCGAGGAACAATCGATAGTTAGCGTGGTGCATGGATAGTTAGCAGGAGAGTTAGCAGGAACGATCGATAGTTAGCGAGGTGGATGGATAGTTAACAGGAAAGTTAGCAGGAACAATCGATAGTTAGCGAGGTGGATGGATAGTTAGCAGGAGAGTTAGCAGGAGAGTTAGCAGAACTGATCGATTGTTTGCGAGGAACGATTGATTGATAGTTAGCGAGGTGGATGGATAGTTAACAGGACAGTTAGCAGGAACAATCGATAGTTAGCGAGGTGGATGGATAGTTAGCAGGATAGTTAGCAGGAGAGTTAGCAAAAACGATCGATAATTAGCGAGGAACGATTGATAGTTTGCGAGGTGGATGGATAGTTAACAGGAGAGTTAGCAGGAACAATCGATAGTTAGCGAGGTGGATGGATAGTTAGCAGGAGAGTTAGCAGGAACGATTGATAATTAGCGAGGAATGATCGATAGTTAGCGAGGTGGATGGATAGTTAGCAGGAGAGTTAGAAGGAACAATCGATAGTTAGCCAGGTGGAAGGATAGTTAGCAGGAGAGTTAGCAGGAACGATTGATAGTTAGCGAGGTGGATGGATAGTTAGCAGGAACGATCAATAATTAGCAAGGTGGATGGATAGTTAGCAGGAGAGTTAGCAGGAACAATCGATAATTAGCGAGGTGGATGGATAGTTAGCAGGAGAGTTAGCAGGAAAGATTGATAGTTAGCAAAGTGGATGGTTAGTTAGCAGGAACAACCGATAGTTAGCAAGGTGGATGAATAGTTAGCAGGAGAGTTAGCAGGAACGATCGATAATTAGCGAGGAACGATTGATAATTAGCGAGGAACAATCGATAGTTAGCGTGGTGCATGGATAGTTAGCAGGAGAGTTAGCAGGAACGATCGATAGTTAGCGAGGTGGATGGATAGTTAACAGGAAAGTTAGCAGGAACAATCGATAGTTAGCCAGGTGGATGGATGGTTAGCAGGAGAGTTAGCAGAACTGATCGTTTGTTTGGGAGCAACGATTGATAGTTAGCGAGGTGGATGGATAGTTAACAGGAGAGTTAGCAGGAACAATTGATAGTTAGCGAGGTGGATGGATAGTTAGCAGGAGAGTTAGCAGAACTGATCGATTGTTTGGGAGGAACGATTGATAGTTAGCGAGTTGGATGGATAGTTAACAGGAGAGTTAGCAGGAACAATTGATAGTTAGCGAGGTGGATGGATAGTTAGCAGAAGAGTTAGCAGGAACGATCAACAGTTGGCGAGGTGGATGGATAGTTAGCTCGAGATTTAGCAGGAACGCTCGCTAGTTAGCGAGGTGAATGGATAGTTAACAGGAGAGTTAGCAGGAACAATCGATAGTTAGCGAGGTGGCTGGATAGTTAGCAGGAAAGTTAGCAGGAACGATCGATAGTTTGCGAGGAACGATTGATAGTTAGCGATGTGGATGGATAGTTAACAGGAGAGTTAGCAGGAACAATCGATAGTTAGCGAGGTGGATGGATAGTTAGCAGGAGAGTTAGCAGAACTGATCGATTGTTTGGGAGGAAAGATTGATAGTTAGCGAGGTGGATGGATAGTTAACAGGAGAGTTAGCAGGAACAATTGATAGTTAGCGAGGTGGATGGACAGTTAGCAGAAGAGTTAGCAGGAACGATCAACAGTTGGCGAGGTGGATGGATAGTTAGCTCGAGATTTAGCAGGAACGCTCGCTAGTTAGCGAGGTGAATGGATAGTTAACAGGAGAGTTAGCAGGAACAATCGATAGTTAGCGAGGTGGCTGGATAGTTAGCAGGAAAGTTAGCAGGAACGATCGATAGTTTGCGAGGAACGATTGATAGTTAGCGATGTGGATGGATAGTTAGCAGGACAATCAGCAGGAATGATCAACAGTTAGCGAGGTGGATGGATAGTTAGCAGGAGAGTTAGCAGGAACCATCGATAGTTAGCGAGGTGGATGGATAGTTAGCAGGAGAGTTAGCACAACTGATCGATTGTTTGGGAGGAACGATTGATAGTTAGCGAGGTGGATGGATAGTTAACAGGAGAGTTAGCAGGAACAATTGATAGTTAGCGAGGTGGATGGATAGTTAGCAGAAGAGTTAGCAGGAACGATCAACAGTTAGCGAGGTGGATGGATAGTTAGCTCGAGATTTAGCAGGAACGCTCGCTAGTTAGCGAGGTGAATGGATAGTTAACAGGAGAGTTAGCAGGAACAATCGATAGTTAGCGAGGTGGCTGGATAGTTAGCAGGAAAGTTAGCAGGAACGATCGATAGTTTGCGAGGAACAATTGATAGTTAGCGATGTGGGTGGATAGTTAACAGGAGATTAAGCAGGAACGATCAATAGTTAGCAGGAACGCTCGATAGTTAGCGAGGTGCATGAATAGTTAGCAGGACAATCAGCAGGAATGATCAACAGTTAGCGAGGTGGATGGATAGTTAGCAGGAGAGTTAGCAGGAACCATCGATAGTTAGCAAGGTGGATGGATAGTTAGCAGGAGATTAAGCAGGAACGATCGATAGTTATTGAAGTGCATGGATAGTTAGCAGGAGAGTTAGCAGGAACCATCGATAGTTAGCGAGGTGGAAATAGTTAGCTGGAGAGTTAGCAGGATCCATCGATAGTAATTTTTCCTGATTAAGATGAATTTTATAATTTTGATGACATGTTTTAAATAAGTTAAAATCCCATCTGCACTTTGTTAGAATATATAACAAATTGGACCAAGCTATATTTTAACAAAGACAAATCGTTATTTCTTCTAGATTTTCCAGAACAAAGATTTTTAAATAAATTCAAAAGACTTTGAAATAAGATTTACATTTGGTTCTACAGATTTTTTAGACTTTTTTCTAATTTTTTTCAAATTTTAGTCATAAGTTTGAAGTCGGAAAAACAGAAGCTAAAATGAAGAATTAAATTAAAATGTACAATAAATAAAATAAATGTACTTGAACATTGATTTAAATTGTCAGGAAAGAAGAGGAAGGAATTTAAAAGGTAAAAAGGTATATGTGTTTAAAAATCCTAAAATCATTTTTAAGGTTGTATTTTTTCTCTAAAATTGTCTTTCTGAAAGTTATAAGAAGCAAAGTAAAAAAATAAATGAATAAGTGAAGACCAAGTCTTTAAAAATATTTCCTTGGATTTTCAAATTCTATTTGAGTTTCGTCTCTCTTAGAATTAAAAATGTCGAGCAAAGCGAAACCAGCTTGCTAGTAAATAAATACAATTTGAAAAATTGAGGCAGCTCACTGGTAAGTGCTGCTATTTGAGCTATTTTTAGAACAGACTCATCTGGTCCTTACGGGCGACCTGGTGTTGGTGACCCATGCTTTCGGGCTTAAAGAGGACAAGATGGAGACTGCAGGTTTGTATAGTGACTGTAACAAACACACACGGGAAGCCATGTTGTGTGAATAAATGTCTTCAGCGGCACGGAAAAAAAGCAATTTGGAAATTCAAATGGCGGCCGCAGATTTCCCGGGTGTGGTCAGGTGAGCGCGGTGTTGCATTTTGTTACAGGACAACACACCTCCTCCGTTGTTTGAATACTGATTTGTGTGGCCATGTCAAGTAGACACTGTCCGTCCTCCATAAACAAATGACAGCAGGCTGAGGTGTGTGTCATTTCCCTCTCCTTTTAATAAAGCCTTCCTTCTATTAACAGCCTGCGTCCATCTTTGTGGACAGCCCTGGTCTAAAGTGAAGGTACATCATGTCATGGCTGTCTTGAGTTTGCAATCGTATTCCACTTTCAAAGCTTCAACAGTTAGTTTCCTCAGTTCCCAAACGTTTATTGAGTGTTTTTAGAAGAAAAGGTGATGTAACACAGTGGTGAACATGCCCTTTCCCAACTACTTTGGCATGAGTTGCAGCCATGAAATTCTAAGTTAATAAAGTTTATGAGTGTGAACATCAAATATGTTGTCTTTGTAGCATATTCAACTGAATATGGGTTGAAAATGATTTGTAAATCATTGTATTCTGTTTATATTTACATCTAACACAATTTCCCAACTCATATGGAAACGGGGTTTGTGTACTTTTGGCCCAGCTCACATTTTCAGTAGACCCATAATAAATTAAAAAAAGAACCAAACTTCATGAATGTTTTTTTTTTTTTTTTGTGCTCCAATAAAAAATCTTTCTCGTTCTTGTTTTATGTAGACCTTCAGTCCTTCAACAGTCCGGGGTCTCCGCTGTCGTATTTTATGCTTCATAATCCGCCACACATTTTCCATGGGAGACAGGTCTGGACTGCAGGCGGGCCAGGAAAGTACCCGCACTCTTTTACTACGAAGCCACGCTGTTGTAACGTGCTGAATGTGGCTTGGTATTATCTTGCTGAAATAAGCAGGGGCGTCCATGATGGCAGCATATGTTGTTCCAAAACCTATATGTACCTTTCAGTATTATTGGTGCCTTCACAGATGTGAAAGTTACCCATACCTTGGGCACCAATGCACCCCCATACCATCACAGATGCTGGCTTTTGAACTTTGCGTCGATAACAGTCTGGATGGTTCGCTTCCCCTTTGGTCCGGATGACACGATGTAGAATATTTCCCCCAAAAATTTGAAATGTGGACTCGTCAGACCACAGAACACTTTTCCACTTTAAATCAGTCCATCTTTGAAGATCTCAGGCCCAGAGAAGCCAGTGGCGTGTCTGGATGTTGTTGATAATTTGCTTTCGCTTTGCATAATAGAGCTTTAACTCGCACTTACAGATTTAGCGACAAACTGTATTTAGTGACAGTGGTATATATATATATATATATATATATCTAAAAGCTTGTTGTGAAAAAAAGACAAGAAAAACGGAGCATTTGTGCAACATTCTGAAAAAAGTTGGAATTTTACTCAACACTCGCAATTTTACAAGAAACCCTTAAAATGTTGGCAATTTTTTGAAAAGAGTCGTAATTTTACTTGACACAAGTCAAAATTATATCGGAAAAATGTGAAATTTTGGCAACATTATAATAATTATAATCAAAATTATGACAAAGGTCATAATTTTACTCAAAAAATGTCACTATTTTACAAGAACAGAAAAAATATTGCAATATGTTTTATATATATATATATATATATATATATATATATATATATATATATATATATATATATATATATATAGTTAAAAAGTACCAATTATTGTCACACACACACTAGGTGTGGCAACATTATTCTCTGCATTTGACCCATCACCCTTGATCACCCCCTTGGCAGGTGAGGGGAGCAGTGAGCAGCAACGGTGGCCACGCCCGGGAATCATTTTTGATGATTTAACCCCCAATCCTAACCCTTGATGCTCAGTATCAAGCAGGGAGGTAATGGCTCCCATTTTTATAGTCTTTGGTATGACTCGGTCGGGATTTGAACTCTTTTCCTCTCTGATTTCTCACTTTCAATGCTTAAATCTCTAAAACAACCTCAGATTTATCCGATTATAGTTTTTGAAATACATTTTTCAGCGGGGACAGTTTTAAAGAATAAAACAGCGTGGTGTTATTACTGTCGATATTGCAACTTTTGTTTGTTACGTTTTCCCATTTGCTCTTTTATTCCAGTTTTGATGCTTTTTTTGTATTTTTTGAGTGATAATTTCAATATGTCGTGGACAGTTAAAAAAACTGGTGTGGGCCACACCTTGGACAGTCCTGTTCTATGATCACCAAGACCCTCGTTCTTTTTCTTAGTATTCTGTGGTCAGTATTGACCCATAACACCAAGACCAGGACCGTTAGCCTAATTAGCAGCTGTCAATAACAATGCAAATACAGTACTATTAGTACCGTGACTGGGTTAGGACCAGTTGACACTACATAACAAAACACAGCACAAACAATGTCTTGCATACTCAGTCCCGTTTAGAACTTTAATGGTAATTAACGCAAAGCTTCATATTTTTTATTAAAAAAAAAAAAAAGGCATATTTTAGTTAAAATTGTACGGTTTTGGGGGTCAAGCATCGCTGTTTTGTTTAGTTTTTTAGTTAACTAAGCATGGAACAAATGCCAATGTAAAACATATTCAAGCTACGAACAACAGGAGACCGGGCTTTCTGCTCCGCCGCTCCCAGTCTCTGTAACGCTCTCCCTGACCACCTGAGAAGCCCACAGACTGTAAATGCTTTTAAAAAAAAGCTCTTAAAAACCCTTGTTTTGAAAAAAGCCTTTTTTTAATTTTTTATATATTTATATATGCTGTCATGACTTGGACTTAGGCGTGGATTGTTTTCCCGTGGTGCAAAGCGAATGGAGTGGAAACGGCTTGAAGGTAAAGACATTTCTTTATTTTAACACTAACTTAAAAAACAGAACAAACAAAAAGCGCTCACACTGGAGGTACAAAACTTGACTGTGAAACAAAAGACTAGCATAAAGGCAATTAACTGTAAACATGAAACAAAAACTTGCACTGTGGCATAAATAACAAGAAAACTTACTGTGACAAGGGTATGAGAAAAAGCAACGACTACCTGGTAACTGTGGCTTAAAGGGGAACATTATCAGCAGACCTATGTAAGCGTCAATATATACCTTGATGGTGCAGAAAAAAGACCATCTATTTTTTTAACCGATTTACGAACTCTAAATGGGTGAATTTTGGCGAATTAAACGCCTTTCTGTTTATCGCTCCTGGAGGCGATGACGTCAGAACGTGACGTCACCGAGGTAACACAGCCGCCATTTTCATTTTCAACACATTACAAACACCGGGTCTCAGCTCTGTTATTTTCCGTTTTTTGGACTATTTTTGGAACCTTGGAGACATCATGCCTTGTGGGTGTGTTGTCGGAGGGTGTAACAACACTAACAGGGAGGGATTCAAGTTGCACCACCGGCCCGAAGATGCGAAAGTGGCAAGAAATCTGCCGCCAGACCCCCATTGAATGTACCAAAGTGTCTCCACATTTTGTATGGATAACCTGCAGATGCATTTGCAAAGATAAAGTCAACAAAATCACAAAGGTGAGTTTTGTTAATGTTGACTTATGTGCTAATCGGACATATTTGGTTGCGGTGTGACTGCCAGCTAATCAATCATTTAAGTCTCATCTTAAAACTCATCTGTATACTCTAGCCTTTAAATAGACCTCCTTTTTTTAGACCAGTTGATCTGCCGCTTCTTTTCTTTCTCCTATGTCCCCCCCTCCCTTGTGGAGGGGGTCCGGTCCGATGACCATGGATGAAGTACTGACTGTCCAGAGTCGAGACCCAGGATGGACCGCTCGTCGGGATCCAGGATGGACCGCTCGCCTGTATCGGTTGGGGACATCTCTACGCTGCTGATCCGCTTGAGATGGTTTCCTGTGGACGGGACTCTCACTGCTGTCTTGGAGCCACTATGGATTGAACTTTCAC
The DNA here is from genome assembly GCF_033978795.1 of Nerophis ophidion. Lineage (NCBI taxonomy): Eukaryota > Metazoa > Chordata > Actinopteri > Syngnathiformes > Syngnathidae > Nerophis > Nerophis ophidion. Next base: position 84,119,796 of record NC_084613.1, read on the forward strand.
AGTATCATGTTAGACCCGCTCGACATCCATTGCTTTCGGTCCCCTAGAGGGGGGGGGGTTGCCCACATCTGAGGTCCTCTCCAAGGTTTCTCATAGTCAGCATTGTCACTGGCGTCCCACTGAATGTGAATTCTCCCTGCCCACTGGGTGTGAGTTTTCCTTGCCCTTTTGTGGGTTCTTCCGAGGATGTTGTAGTCGTAATGATTTGTGCAGTCCTTTGAGACATTTGTGATTTGGGGCTATATAAATAAACATTGATTGATTGATTGAATGGTAACATGGTACGCTAATCGAGGCTAACATGCTATTTACCGGTGGTGCTAAAGCAGACATGGCACAGAGATGTATGGATAACCTGCAGATGCATTTGCAACTATATCACGTTTCCTTCCACCCACATTTAATGCGAAACAAACACTTACCAATCGAAGGATTTTAGTTGCTCCAGTGTCACAAGATGCAAAAGTCCTGATCGTTTGGTCCGCACATTTTACCGGCGATGCTAACGCAGCAATTTCGGCCATGCTATGGCTATAAATAGCGTCAATAGCTTCAGTTTCTTCTTCAATATTTTCATACTCCAACCATCTGTTTCAATACATGCGTAATCTGTTGAATCGCTTAAGTCGCTGAAATCCGAGTCTGAATCCGAGCTAATGTCGCTATATCTTGCTGTGGTATTCGCCATTGTTTGTTTACATTTGCAGCACTGTATGACGTCACAGGGAAATGGATAGTGGCATCGCAAATAGCGAAAATCGAGCACTTTAAAGCTTTTTTTAGGGATATTCCGAGACCGGTAAAATTAAAAAAAAAACTTGAAAAAAATACAACAAGCCACTGGAAACTGATTGTTATTGTTTTTAACCCTTTTGAAATTGTGATAATGTTCCCCTTTAAATAATACTATGGTGATTGAAAACAGGTGCATGACTTGGGGACAGGTGAAAACTAATGGGTTGCCATGGAAACAAGGCAAACAAGGAAGTGCAAAAGCGGGAAACAATGGAGTCTTAAGCAAAACAGAACATAAGTAAACAAAACATGAGCACAAGACATGACTAGTTCTAGCTATTAGGCAGTTCCAGTTTTTATTTTATTATCTTTTTATTTTTTTAATACACTGTAGCAGTTTGAGGTTGTTTGCTCAATGTGATGTGCTTTTTTTTTTTTTACACATTTAATCTATTATTAGGGTCCGCAGGCCCATTGCAAAGGACTCCACAGGAGTCCTTTGCAATGGGCCTGCGGACCCTATTGAAACTGCTGTGTTTTATTATTATTCCGCACCTTTGCACCCTAATTTGACCCCCTTAACATGCTTCAAAACTCACCAAATTTGACACACACGTCGGTATAGCAAACCTTCCCAAGTTATTAAGCAACCAAACCCCAAAAATTAATATTGCGCGCTAGCGCCCCCTAGGAAAAAACAACAACAGACTGCTCATAACTTCCGTTAGGAATGTCGTAGAGACATGAAACAAAAACTTGTATGTAGAACTGACTTAGACCTACAATTCATAATTTACTTTCTCTGGCAAAAATCAACAAAAAGTTGGCAAAAACCCCTTCAATACAAAATTTTCGCAAAAAATGCTATTTTTGCCTCTTTGACCCCCTTAAAATGCTTCAAAACTCACCAAACTTGGCACACACATCAGTACTGGCAGAAATTACGATCTAATGAAAAAACTAAACCCGAAAATTGAAAAATGCGCTCTAGCGCAATTTTTGAATAAAACACAGCAAAAACTGCTCCTAGGAAGAAAACACAAACAAAATTGCTTGTAACTTACAGTAGGAATGCCGGAAAGACATGAAACAAAAACTTATATGTAGGACTCACTTAGACCTACATTTAGATGATTGACATCCTTCGGCAAAAATCAACAGGAAGTTAAAAATTACCCCTTCAAAATAAAAGTTTAGTAAAAACCCGTCACCTTTTTCAAACGTAAACTCCTCCGAGTGCGTTTGTCGTTTCGGCTTCAAACTCGCACAGGAGAGAGATTGAACCCTTTTGATTAAAACTGTCCCACAAAGTTTTGATTACTGCTCCGGTTTTGATTTTACGCGCCTTCGAAGAACCCCTGCGCAAAGTTTCCTAAAAAATGTCATTTTTGCCTCTTTGAGCTGTAATTTGACCCCCTTAAAATGCTTCAAAACTCACCAAACTTGGCACACACATCAGTACTGGCAGAAATTGCGATCTAATGAAAAAACTAAACCCGGAAATTTAAAAATGCGCTCTAGCGCAATTTTTGAATAAAACACAGCAAAAACTGCTCCTAGGAAGAAAACACAAACAAAATTGCTTGTAACTTACAGTAGGAATGCCGGAAAGACATGAAACAAAAACTTATATGTAGGACTCACTTAGACCTACATTTAGATGATTGACATCAACAGGAAGTTAAAAATTACCCCTTCAAAATAAAAGTTTGGTAAAAACCCGTCACCTTTTTAAACGTAAACTCCTCCGAGTGCGTTTGTCATTTCGGCTTTAAACTCGCACAGGAGAGAGATTGAACCCTTTTGATCAAAACTGTCCAACAAAGTTTGGATTACTGCTCCGGTTTTGATTTTACGCGCCTTCAAAGAACCCCTGCGCAAAGTTTCCTAAAAAAATGTCATTTTTGCCTCTTTGAGCTGTAATTTGACCCCCTTAAAATGCTTCAAAGTGCAAGTTAAAGCTCTACTATGCAAAGCGAAAGCCATTTATCAACAACATCCAGAAACGCTGATCTGTAATTTGACCCCCTTAACATGCTTCAAAACTCCCCAAATTTTACACACACATCAGGACTGGCGAAAATTGCCATCTAATAAAAAACCAAAGTCAAAATTGCGCTCCAGCGCCCCCTAGGAAAAACCCCAGAAAAAAGGGCTTGTAACTTCTGTTAGGAATGTCGTAGACACATGAAACAAAGACCTCTATGTAGGTCTGACTTAGACCAGGGCTTGGCAGCGGCCAAAGGCGGACCCGACCAACGCTGCTTGTAAACAGACTGCTTGTAACTTCCGTTAGGAATGTCGTAGAGACATGAAACAAAAACCTCAATGTAGGTCTGACTTAGACCTACATTTCTAATAAAACACTTCTATACCTAAAATCAACAGGAAGTTTGCAAAAAACCCTTCAAAACAAATTTTTTGCAAAAAATGCCTTTTTTGCCTCATTGGACTGATATTTGACCCCCTTAAAATGCTTCAAAGTGCCAGTTAAAGCTATACTATGCCAAGCCAAAGCCATTTATCAACAACATCCAGAAACACCAATCTGTAATTTGGCCCCCTTAACATGCTTCAAAACTCACCAAATTTTACACATACATCAGGACTGGCGAAAATTGCCATCTAATAAAAAAAACAAAGTCAAAATTGCGCTCCAGCACCCCCTAGGAAAAACCCCAGAAAAAACGGCTTGTAACTTCTGTTAGGAATGTCGTAGACACATGAAACAAAGACCTCTATGTAGGTCTGACTTAGACCAGGGCTTGGCAGCGGCCAAAGGCGGACCCGACCAACGCTGCTTGTAAACAGACTGCTTGTAACTTCCGTTAGGAATGTCGTAGAGACATGAAACAAAAACCTCAATGTAGGTCTGACTTAGACCTACATTTCCAATAAAACACTTCTATGCCTAAAATCAACAGGAAGTTTGCAAAAAACCCTTCAAAACAAATTTTTTGCAAAAAATGCCTTTTTTGCCTCATTGAACTGATATTTGACCTCCTTAAAATGCTTCAAAGTGCCAGTAAAGCTATACTATGCCAAGCCAAAGCCATTTATCAACAACATCCAGAAACACCAATCTGTAATTTGACCCCCTTAACATGCTTCAAAACTCACCAAATTTTACACACACATCAGGACTGGTGAAAATTGCCATCCAATAAAAAAACAAACCCCAACAATGAAAATTGGGTTCTAGCGCCCCCTAAGAAAAAAAACTGACAAAACTGCTTTGTAAATTCTGTTAGGAATGTCGTAGAGTGATGAAACAAAAACTTCTATGTAGGTCTGACTAAGATCGGGACTCGGGACATGGCGGCAGCGGCCAAAGGCGGACCCGACCAACGCTGCTTGCAGCTTTAATTATTTATGTATTTGTTTGTCATAAACACATTGAATGAATGTTTAATGTGTTTTATTTTGTTTTGAACTGTGTAAAAACCTTCACCTTTGTTTAGTGTTGCTATTTTAAAACGGTGTACGAATCCCATCTCTCTGCATAGTCCTTTTGTGTTATATGTACATATATATAATTGTACCTTTTATCATCAGTAGTATACTTTTTAATAGATTGCGTTTTTTGTTATTGTGCCGACTGTAAAAGAACTAATAATTCCAATGTGTCTGCACTGTAAGTCTGCGCCTAAATGGCCAATAAAACCCTTCAACCTTTTTGATGTGCTTTGAGGCCAGGGGAGACTCTTTTTTTTTTTTTTAATATTCCTGCGACCTCGCCTCGACATCACAACCAGCATGTGAAACCTTTTTTTGTTGGCCTCCAGACGGAAACACTTAGCATGTGTTACATGTATGGCCGGGCAAAATGGCTGAAAACTGTATCACGATACACGTGTTTTGTATCGGTCGATAGCGATAGTTATTGATATCTTTTGTAACCAATGGAAAATACAGGAAAAAAACATTTTATATCAAATCTGATTCAAATCCCCTTAGCTATTAAGGCAGAAAGGAAAGGAAATGTCCACACAAGCAAGGAAAACTGTCAAAAAATCAATGTAAAAAAAATGTAAAACCTTTGAAAACGATGTAACAAAAAGAAATGCTAAATAAAGTGAAAGAAATAAGTGCAAAGTGTGAAAATGAAAACATAAAGAAACCTGCAAAAAAACTATTTCCTGCAGGTTTAGAGCCAGGAAGTCGCAGCTGTGCTCTAAAGCAGTGGTCCCCAACCACCGGGCCGCGGCCTGATAGGTACCGGGCCGCAGAAGAATTTTCTTATTCAGTTTTATTTAAAAATAATAATTAAATCAACATAAAAAACAGAATAGTGCACCAACCACGGAAACACTTAGCATGTGTTTCATGTATGGCCGGGCAAAATGGCTGAAAACTGTATCACGATACACATGTTTAGTATCGGTCGATAGCGATAGTTATTGATATCTTTTGTTACCAATGGAAAAGGAGGAGAAAAAAACATATTTTATATCAAATCTGATTCAAATCCCCTCAGCTATTAAGGCAGAAAGGAAAGGAAATGTTAACACAAGCAAGGAAAACTGTCAAAAAATCAATGTAAACAAAAGTGTAAAACCTCTGAAAATGGTGCAACAATAAGAAATGCTAAATAAAGTGAGAGAAATAAGTGCAAAGTGTGAAAATGAAAACATAAAGAAACCTGCAAAGAACTATTTCCTGCAGGTTTAGAGCCAGGAAGTCGCAACTGTGCTCTAAAGCAGTGTTCCCCAACCACCGGGCCGCGGCCCGATTTGTACCGGGCCGCAGAAATAATTTTTTATTCATTTTTATTTAAAAATGATAATTAAATCAACATAAAAAACAGAATAGTGCACCAACCACGGAAACACTTAGCATGTGTTACATGTATGGCCGGGCAAAATGGCTGAAAACTGTATCACGATACACGTGTTTTGTATCGGTCGATAGCGATAGTTATTGATATCTTTTGTTACCAATGGAAAAGCAGGAGAAAAAACATGTTTTATATCAAATCTGATTCAAATCCCCTTAGCTATTAAGGCAGAAAGGAAAGGAAATGTCAACACAAGCAAGGAAAACTGTCAAAAATCAATGTAAACAAAAGTGTAAAACCTTTGAAAATGGTGTAACAATAAGACATGTTTAATAAAGTGTAAGAAATAAGTGCAAAGTGTGAAAATGAAAACATAAAGAAACCTGCAAAAAACTATTTCCTGCAGGATTAGAGCCAGGAAGTCATAGCTGTGCTCTAAAGTAGTGGTCCCCAACCACCGGGCCGCGGCCTGATTTGTACCGGGCCGCAGAAGAATTTTTTAAATCATTTTTATTTAAAAATGATAATTAAATCAACATAAAAAACAGAATATAAACTTACAATTAGTGCACCAACCACAAAAACCTCCCTTTTTCATGAAAATCTAAGGCATAGCTCGGTTGGTAGAGTGGCCGTGCCAGCAACTTGAGGGTTGCAGGTTCGATTCCCGCCATCCCTAGTCACTGCCGTTGTGTCCTTGGGCAAGACACTTTACCCACCTGCTCCCAGTGCCACCCACACTGCTTTAAATGTAACTTAGATATTGGGTTTCACTATGTAAAGCGCTTTGAGTCACTAGAGAAAAGCGCTATATAAATATAATTCACTTCACTTAAATAAGAACATCTCATTTCAGTAGGCCTTTAAACGTATTATCGAACACATTTTTTTTTGTTGATATCACATGTCTATTGCGATATACACCGATATCGTTTTATCGCCCAGCCCGAGCGGCAAGTCCTTTTTAAACTTTATTTTAACTTTTCAGTTTCTAACAAAACCTGCACATCCTCCCTCCAGCTCTCGTTTCATTCTTGCGGCCTCGGAGGAGGGTTGTTTTTATTATTATTATTATTTTTTTTACAATTATTCTGCGAATGAGAGCCCAGACGCTATTTGTGTGAATTCAATCAATCAATCAATGTTTACTTATATAGCCCTAAATCACTAGTGTCTCAAAGGGCTGCACAAACCACCACCACATCCTCGGTAGGCCCACATAAGGGCAAGGAAAACTCACACCCAGTGGGACGTCGGTGACAATGATGACTATGAGAAACCTTGGAGAGGAGGAAAGCAATGGATGTCGAGCGGGTCTAACATGATACTGTGAAAGTCCAATCCATAATGGATCCAACACAGTCGCGAGAGTCCAGTCCAAAGCGGATCCGACACAGCAGCGAGAGTCCCGTTCACAGCGGAGCCAGCAGGAAACCATCCCAAGCGGAGGCGGATGTCCCCAGCCGATACACAGGCGAGCAGTACATGGCCACCGGATCGGACCGGACCCCCCTCCACAAGGGAGAGTGGGACATAGGAGAAAAAGAAAAGAAGCGGCAGATCAACTGGTCTAAAAAGGGAGTCTATTTAAAGGCTAGAGTATACAAATGAGTTTTAAGGTGAGACTTAAATGCTTCTACTGACAGTAGTCTGGCTTGGGGCTAATCCTCTGCACGCTGCTGACGAAGTGCAAAGACAACTCTTTTGCGGAGTCAGTGAAAACGTTTAGTACGCTTGGCGGGGGCGAAGAGGTCACGGCGACAGTAGCAGGATGAGATTTAGTCTGTCGGCAGGAAGCCGGCGGAGGATTTGCGAGTGTCACAGGACTCCGAGGGGGCCCCTCGCCGCGCCGGCTGGCACCCTCGCCGCGGATCCACTTCATATTCGCTGTAAAGCTGTCGTCGCGCCGTAAACAGAAGGACTGGCGGCCACTTTCTCGACGTCTGCCGTGTCTCAGAGAGCTGTCACCGGGCGCGGAGTGGGCGGGGCTACGTCTGACTTTGGCGGGCTGTGAAAAATCTTTACAGCAATGATTTTAATTTTTTTTTTTAAATGTATTACTTTGCGAACTTTTTAAGGAAGAAAACAATTACAGGGAATTTAATATATATAAAACAAAAATAAGTACAGGAAAAAAAAATAACGATGGGATAAAACAGGGGTCGGGAACCTTTTTGACTGAGAGAGCCAAAAAGCAAAATATTTTTAAATATATTTCTGTAAAAGCCATATAATTTTTTTTTTTACACTGAACAAAACTAAACGCGTGCATTTTTAAGTAAGACCAACATTTATAGAGTATTACAGGTCTCTTATTCTTTGTAATATTGTTATTCTGAAGCTAACTGTGGAGGGGGCGTGGCCTGCGGGCCTGCAGCGAAGCGGGTTGTTGCCAGGACCGGCCTCGAAATCAGCGACAGGTGCGTAGATGGCCCAGCTGGGCCTTTTTATCTAATCACCTGTCGCTCTGTTATAAGCAGCCAGGAAGGGAGACGGGGTTGGGGCTGGAGCCAGAGCGAGAATGAAAGAGAAAAAGACAATTGCTGGAAAGCAACTGAGAGACTTATTGAAAAATAAAACAATATTGTAACCCTGAAACGGGCTCTCATGTCGGTGCTTGGTGGTCTGACAAACCCCAGGAAGGCAAGCCCCACACTAACCAAGAATAAATAAATAACTTCTTACCATTAACGCAAATTCTTGAACGGGTGCGGTGGAAAACAGATGGATGGATTAAAAATGCATGAGAATGTTTTATATTTTGAACATTTTTTTTTTAAATGTATTACTTTGCAATTGTTCCACAAACTTTTTAAAGAAGAAAACAATTACAGGGAATTTAATATACATAAAACAAAAAAGGAAAGGAAAACAAAAATAACGATGGGATAAAACAGGGGTCGGGAACCTTTTTGGCTGAGAGAGCCAAAAAGCCAAATATTTTTAAATATATTTCCGTAAAAGCCATATAATATTTTTTTTTACACTGAACAAAACTAAACGCGTGCATTTTTAAGTAAGACCAACATTTATAGAGTATTACAGGTCTCTTATTCTTTGTAATATTGTTATTCTGAAGCTAACTGTGGAGGGGGCGTGGCCTGCGGGCCTGCAGCGAAGCGGGGTGTTGCCAGGACCGGCCTCGAAATCAGCGACAGGTGCGTAGATGGCCCAGCTGGGCCTTGTTATCTAATCACCTGTCGCTCTGTTATAAGCAGACAGGAAGGGAGACGGGGTTGGGGCTGGAGCCAGAGCACGAGCGAAAACGAAAGATAAAAATACAATTACTGGAAAGCAACTGAGAGACTTATTGAAAAATAAAACAATATTGTAACCCTAAAACAGGTTCTCATGTCGGTCCTTGGTGGTCTGAAGAACCCCCAGGAGGGCAAGCCCCACGCTAAACAAGAATAAATAAATAACTTCTTACCATTAACGCAAATTCTTGAACGGGTGCGGTAGAAAACAGATGGATGGATTAAAAATGCATGAGAATGTTTTATATTTTGAACATTTTTTTAAAAAAATGTATTACTTTGCAATTGTTCCACAAACTTTTTAAAGACGAAAACAATTACAGGGAATTTAATATATATGAAACAAAATAAGAACAGGAAACAAAAAAATAACGATGGGATAAAACAGGGGTTCGGGAACCTTTTTGGCTGAGGGAGCCAAAAAGCCAAATATTTTAAAATATATTTCCGTAAGAGCCATATAATATTTTTTTTTTTACACTGAACACAACTAAACGCGTGCATTTTTAAGTAAGACCAATATTTATAGAGTATTACAAGTCTCTTATTCTTTGTAATATTGTTATTCTGAAGCTAACTGTGGAGGGGGCGTGGCCTGCTGGCCTGCAGCGAAGCGGGGTGTTGCCAGGACCGGCCTCGAAATCAGCGACAGGTGCGTAGATGGCCCAGCTGGGCCTTGTTATCTAATCACCTGTCGCTCTGTTATAAGCAGCCAGGAAGGGAGACGGGGTTGGGGCTGGAGCCAGAGCACGAGCGAAAACGAAAGATAAAAATACAATTACTGGAAAGCAACTGAGAGACTTATTGAAAAATAAAAGGATATTGTAACCCTGAAACAGGTTCTCATGTCGGTCCTTGGTGGTCTGAAGAACCCCCAGGAGGGCAAGCCCCACACTAACCAAGAATAAATAAATAACTTCTTACCATTAACGCAAATTCTTGAACGGGTGCGGTAGAAAACAGATGGATGGATTAAAAATGCATGAGAATGTTTTATATTTTGAACATTTAAAAAAAAAAATGTATTACTTTGCAATTGTTCCACAAACTTTTTAAAGACGAAAACAATTACAGGGAATTTAATATATATAAAACAAAAAAGGAAAGGAAAAAAAAAATAACGATGGGATAAAACAGGAGTCGGGAACCTTTTTGGCTGAGAGAGCCAAAAAGCAAAATATTTTTAAATATATTTCTGTAAAAGCCATATAATATTTTTTTTTACACTGAACACAACTAAACACGTGCATTTTTAAGTAAGACCAACATTTATAGAGTATTACAGGTCTCTTATTCTTTGTAATATTGTTATTCTGAAGCTAACTGTGGAGGGGGCGTGGCCTGCGGGCCTGCAGCGAACTGGGGTGTTGCCAGGACCGGCCTCGAAATCAGCGACAGGTGCGTAGATGGCCCAGCTGGGCCTTGTTATCTAATCACCTGTCGCTCTGTTATAAGCAGCAGCCAGGAGGAGAGACGGGGTTGGGGCTGGGGCCAGAGCGCGAGCGAAAACGAAAGATAAAAATACAATTGCTGGAAAGCAACTGAGAGACTTATTGAAAAATAAAAGGATATTGTAACCCTGAAACAGGCTCTCATGTCGGTGCTTGGTGGTCTGAAGAACCCCCAGGAGGGCAAGCCCCACATTAACCAAGAATAAATAAATAACTTCTTACCATTAACGCAAATTCTTGAACGGGTGCGGTAGAAAACAGATGGATGGATTAAAAATGCATGAGAATGTTTTATATGTTGAACTTTTTTTTTTTAAATGTATTACTTTGCAATTGTTCCACAAACTTTTTAAAGACGAAAACAATTACAGGGAATTTAATATATAAGAAACAAAATAAAAACAGGAAACAAAAAAATAACGATGGGATAAAACAGGGGTTCGGGAACCTTTTTGGCTGAGGGAGCCAAAAAGCCAAATATTTTAAAATGTATTTCCGTAAGAGCCATATAATATTTTTTTTACACTGAACACAACTAAACGCGTGCATTTTTAAGTAAGACCAACATTTATAGAGTATTACAGGTCTCTTATTCTTTGTAATATTGTTATTCTGAAGCTAACTGTGGAGGGGGCGTGGCCTGCGGGCCTGCAGCGAACTGGGGTGTTGCCAGGACCGGCCTCGAAATCAGCGACAGGTGCGTAGATGGCCCAGCTGGGCCTTGTTATCTAATCACCTGTCGCTCTGTTATAAGCAGCCAGGAAGGGAGACGGGGTTGGGGCTGGAGCCAGAGCGAGAATGAAAGAGAAAAAGACAATTGCTGGAAAGCAACTGAGAGACTTATTGAAAAATAAAACAATATTGTAACCCTGAAACGGGCTCTCATGTCGGTGCTTGGTGGTCTGAAGAACCCCCAGGAGAACAAGCCCCACACTAACCAAGAATAAATAAATAACTTCTTACCATTAACGCAAATTCTTGAACGGGTGCGGTAGAAAACAGATGGATGGATTAAAAATGCATGAGAATGTTTTATATTTTGAACATTTTTTTTTTAAATGTATTACTTTCCAATTGTTCCGGAAACTTTTTAAAGACGAAAACAATTACAGGGAATTTAATATATATAAAACAAAATAAGTACAGGAAAAAAAAAATAACGGTGGGATAAAACAGGGGTCGGGAACCTTTTTGACTGAGAGAGCCATAAAGCCAAATATTTTAAAATGTATTTCCGTAAGAGCCATATAATATTTTTTTTACACTGAACACAACTAAACGCGTGCATTTTTAAGTAAGACCAACATTTATAGAGTATTACAGGTCTCTTATTCTTTGTAATATTGTTATTCTGAAGCTAACTGTGGAGGGGCGTGGCCTGCGGGCCTGCAGCGAACTGGGGTGTTGCCAGGACCGGCCTCGAAATCAGCGACAGGTGCGTAGATGGCCCAGCTGGGCCTTGTTATCTAATCACCTGTCGCTCTGTTATAAGCAGCAGCCTGGAGGAGAGACGGGGTTGGGGCTGGAGCCAGAGCGAGAATGAAAAAGAAAAAGACAATTGCTGGAAAGCAACTGAGAGACTTATTGAAAAATAAAACAATATTGTAACCCTAAAACAGGTTCTCATGTCGGTCCTTGGTGGTCTGACAAACCCCCAGGACGGCAAGCCCCACACTAACCAAGAATAAATAAATAACTTCTTACCATTAATGCAAATTCTTGAACGGGTGCGGTAGAAAACAGATGGATGGATTAAAAATGCATGAGAATGTTTTATATTTTGAACATTTAAAAAAAAAAATGTATTACTTTGCAATTGTTCCACAAACTTTTTAAAGACGAAAACAATTACAGGGAATTTAATATATATAAAACAAAATAAAAACAGGAAACAAAAAAATAACGATGGGATAAAACAGGGGTCGGGAACCTTTTTGGCTGAGAGAGCCAAAAAGCCAAATATTTTAAAATATATTTCCGTAAAAGCCATATAATATTTGTTTTTAACACTGAACACAACTAAACGCGTGCATTTTTAAGTAAGACCAACATTTATAGAGTATTACAGGTCTCTTATTCTTTGTAATATTGTTATTCTGAAGCTAACTGTGGAGGGGGCGTGGCCTGCTGGCCTGCAGCGAAGCGGGGTGTTGCCAGGACCGGCCTCGAAATCAGCGACAGGTGCGTAGACGGCCCAGCTGAGCCTTTTTATCTAATCACCTGTCGCTCTGTTATAAGCAGCAGCCAGGAAGGGAGACGGGGTTGGGGCCGGAGCCAGAGCGCGAGCGAAAACGAAAGATAAAAATACAATTGCTGGAAAGCAACTGAGAGACTTATTGAAAAATAAAAGGATATTGTAACCCTGAAACGGGCTCTCATGTCGGTGCTTGGTGGTCTGACAAACCCCCAGGAGGGCAAGCCCCACACTAACCAATAATAAATAAATAACTTCTTACCATTAACGCAAATTCTTGAACGGGTGCGGTAGAAAACAGATGGATGGATTAGAAATGCATGAGAATGTTTTATATTTTGAAATTTTTTTTAAAAAATGTATTACTTTGCAATTGTTCCACAAACTTTTTAAAGACGAAAACAATTACAGGGAATTTAATATATATAAAACAAAAAAGGAAAGGAAAAAAAAAATAACGATGGGATAAAACAGGAGTCGGGAACCTTTTTGGCTGAGAGAGCCAAAAAGCAAAATATTTTTAAATATATTTCTGTAAAAGCCATATAATATTTTTTTTTACACTAAACACAACTAAACATGTGCATTTTTAAGTAAGACCAACATTTATAGAGTATTACAGGTCTCTTATTCTTTGTAATATTGTTATTCTGAAGCTAACTGTGGAGGGGGCGTGGCCTGCGGGCCTGCAGCGAACTGGGGTGTTGCCAGGACCGGCCTCGAAATCAGCGACAGGTGCGTAGATGGCCCAGCTGGGCCTTGTTATCTAATCACCTGTCGCTCTGTTATAAGCAGCAGCCTGGAGGAGAGACGGGGTTGGGGCCGGAGCCAGAGCGCGAGCGAAAACGAAAGATAAAAATACAATTGCTGGAAAGCAACTGAGAGACTTATTGAAAAATAACGCAAATTCTTGAACGGGTGCGGTAGAAAACAGATGGATGGATTAAAAATGCATGAGAATGTTTTATATTTTGAACATTATTTTTAACACTTATTACAAGTGGAATTATTCATTACTTATCATATTAAGCAATGTCAGCTCAGATTTATCCGAGAGCCAGATGCAGTCATCAAAAGAACCACATCTGGCTCTAGAGCCATAGGTTGCCTACCCCCTGGGATAAAAGATGCATAGTTTCTTCTGCCGCTCGCTGACGCAAAAAAAAAACAAGTACTATCTTTCGATCTGTGTGCTGATAATTGTTTTACAGTCTCAAACATAATCAGATTCAAAGCATGGACTGTGAGGTTTGTTTTCCCGGAAGGCAAAGGAAAGTTGGCGCGGGCTAGACGTGAAGGTATTTATTAATTGCTATAAAAAAAAAGGTATAAAACTAAAGGCGTGCACAAAGGCGGAGAACAAACTTGACTAATGAAACAAAATTGCTATAAAAAAAGGTATAAAACTAAAGGCGCGCACAAAGGCGGAGAACAAACTTGACTAATGAAACAACAACTCAATAACTGTGACACAAAAAAAAACAAAAACTTACCTGGCATGGCAAGAAACAAAACTATGGATTGGCATGAGTAAAAATAGGTAGCATGGCATGAAGTGAAGAGAAGTAAAGTCCCCAGGTTTAAATAATAAAGGTGATTGAACTGGTGCATGAGTCAAAACAAAGCAGCTGCCTGACATGACAGGTGAAACTAATTGGTTGGCATGGTAACAAAGCAAACAAGGAAGTGCAAAAACAGGAAACATAACTAAACAAAACATGATCACAAGCCATGACAATCAGTAGTCTGATCAAACTTACATATATACATACCGTATTTTTCGGACTATAAGCGCAGTTTTTTTCGTAGTTTGGCCGGGGGTGCAATTATATACTCCGCAACGACTTATGTGTGAAATTATTAACACATTACCGTAAAATATCAAATAATATGTGTTGCCCACATATCTGGTCCTCTCCAAGGTTTCTCATAGTCATCATGGTCGGCGTCCCACTGGGGTGAGTTTTTCCTTGTCCTTATGTGGGTTCTACCGAGGATGTCGTTGTGGTTTGTGCAGCCCTTTGAGGCACTTGTGATTTGGGGCTATGTAAATAAACATTAATTGATTTATTGATATTCTTGATGTTGGATTTTATCAAATAAATTTCGTCTCAAACTCAAGTGCGATGTATATATGTTTTTTTCCTTCTTTTTTATGCATTTTCGGCCGGTGCGATTTATAATCCGAAAAATACGTTAATGTAAATAATTAAATGTATATACTCTGATGATTAACTTGTGTGATAGTATACATTTGTACCATTAATTAATTAACGCGGACCCCGAATTAAACAAGTTGAAAAACATATTTGGGTGTTGCCATTTAGTGGTCAATTGTACGGAATATGTACTGTACGGTGCAATCTACGAATAAAAGTCTCAATCAATCAATCAAATTCTGTCAGCTAAGCTAACAAAGCTAAGCTAGTCGCGGTTCAAAGCAACTACGCTCCGAAGACAGCAAGAACTTGCTGATTTAGTGCCGCGCGCAGATAATATAATTATAATGGGGGATTTTAATATCCATACATCCGTAGCACTCCAGACTATAATTAATAGCTCCTACACATAATAATTAATGAACCCACACATCGTAACACTAATACAATAGATCGAGTCCTTGTCCGGGGTGTCACCACCTCCAAAGTTATGATACTCCCTAAACTAATGTCCGATTATCACCTTATAACGTTTGAAGTTCTGATTTATCGTCAACAAGCTACTAATAAGCACTGCTTTCACAGCTGCAACATTAATGTTGTCACAACGATGACGCTTGCTGGCCGCAACGGCACCATTTCCAAATTATGTGGGCTCTATCGGTAACATCACTAACAACTTTAACGACGCCCATTGATAGTATAGCAGCGCTAAAGCTAAAATAGGCTCCTAGAAGGTGTGCACCCCCTGGGTTTACAGAAAAAATTACAGCTCTTAAACTATCATGTAGAACGCTGGAATACAAATGGCATGCGGCTAAACTCGAGGTTTTGCATCAAGCATGGAGTGATACAAACCCCGTTTCCATATGAGTTGGGAAATTGTGTTCGATGTAAATATAAACGGAATACAATGATTTGCAAATCCTTTTCAACCCATATTCAGTTGAATGTGCTACAAAGACAACATATTTGATGTTCAAACTGATAAACATTGTTTTTTTTTTGGAAATAATCATTAACTTTAGAATTTGATGCCAGCAACACGGGACAAAGAAGTTGGGAAAGGTGGCAATAAATACCGATAAAGTTGAGGAATGCTCATCAAACACTTATTTGGAACATCCCACAGGTGTGCAGGCTAATTGGGAACAGGTGGGTGCCATGATTGGGTATAAAAACAGCTTCCCAAAAATGCTCAGTCTTTCACAAGAAAGGATGGGGCGAGGTACACCCCTTTGTCCACAACTGTGTGAGCAAATAGTCAAACGGTTTAAGAACAACGTTTCTCAAAGTGCAATTGCAAGAAATTTAGGGATTTCAACATCCACGCTCCATAATATCATCAAAAGGTTCAGAGAATCTGGAGAAATCACTCCACGTAAGCGGCATGGCCGGAAACCAACATTGAATGACCGTGAGCTTCCATCCCTCAGATGGCACTGTATCAAAACCGACATCAATCTCTAAAGGATATCACCACGTGGGCTCAGAAACACTTCGGAAAACCACTGTCACTAAATACAGTGTGTCACTACATTTGTAAGTGCAAATTAAAGCTCTACTATGCAAAGCGAAAGCCAATTATCAACAACATCCAGAAACGCCGCCGGCTTCTCTGGGCCCGAGATCATCCAAGAGGGACTGATGCAAAGTGGAAAAGTGTTCTGTGATCTGACGAGTCCACATTTCAAATTATATTTGGAAACAGAGGACGTGGTGTCCTCCGGAACAAAGAGGAAAATAACCATCCGGATTGTCTTAGACGGGAAGTGTAAAAGCCAGCATCTGTGATGGTATGGAGGTGTATTAGTGCCCAAGGCATGGGTAACTCACACATCTGTAAAGGCACCATTAATGCTGAAAGGTACATACAGGTTTTGGAACAACATATGCTGCCATCTAAGCGCCGTCTTTTTCATGGACGCCCCTGCTTATTTCAGCAAGACAATGCCAAGCCACATTCAGCACGTGTTACAACAGCATGGCTTCGTTAAAAAAAGAGTGCGGGTACTTTCCTGGCCCGCCTGCAATCCAGACCTGTCTCCCATCGAAAACATGTGGCGCATTATGAAGCGTAAAATACGACAGCGGAGAACCCGGACTGTTGAACGACTGAATCTCTACATAAAAAAAAATTGGAAATTAATTTCCTCAGTTACCAAACGTTTATTGAGTCTTGTTAAAAGAAAAGGTGATGTAACACAGTGGTGAACATGCCCTTTCCCAACTACTTAAAACTCTGCTCTGCAAAGGCAAAGCCATTTATCAACAACACCCAGATGGACTGATGCAAAGTGGAAATGTGTTCTTGCATTTTAAAAAAAAAAAGCTACACACAGCAAGACGTGACTTACCCTTCGTTGCGGAAAATAGTGCGGAAGCAATCCCCCAGGCTCTTGTAGCTGTTAGGGTCACTGGTTCCTCTCTGGATCTGGAACCTGGAATGACAAAGTTGACTTTAAAGCACGTCTGTGATAAAAATAACGAGCTTCTTTATTGATTATGGCCTTTTCATCAAGGCCGTGCCACTTTGAATAATGATTTAGCACATTTGTTTACTTTCGCTTTCATCCTCTCCAAGCCGACTGGTAGCGGCTGCCCCCCCCCCCCCCCTCCCGACCCCCCTGCCCTCCCCGTCCACAAGCAGGGGGTGTAAGTCAAACATTTATTTAACCCAAACCATCCAATTAGCCAAACCACTCCCTGAGACCTGGACTTTTTGAAGAAATGTTTGTTTTTTCGTCGTTCTCCTACTAATTCGCTAGTAAGCCAAATATGTCCCCTTTAAACAAAGGAAACTCAGTGTAAAAATCTGAAAAACTTATGTTAAACTAAGCAGGAACATTTTCACAGACTTGTCTGATTGATAAAACATCAGTGTGTAAAGGATATCACCACATGTGCTCAGGAACACTTCAGATAACTGCCATTAACTACCGTTGAACACTAAATCACTAAGTGCAAGTTAAAACGCAAAGCCATTTATCAACAACACCCAGAAATGTCCGAGCTCATTTAAGATGGACTGATGCAAAGTGGAAACGTGTTTTGTTGTCTGACAAGTCCACATTTCAATTTTTTGGGGGAAACTGTGGACGTTGTGTCCTCTGGAACATAGAGGAAAAGAACCATGCGGATAGTTCTAGGCGCAAAGTTCAAAAGCCAGCATCTGTGATTGTATGGGGGTGCATTAGTGCCCAAAGCGTGGGTAACTTACACATCTGTGAAGGCCCCATTAATGCTGAAAGGTACATACAGGTTTTGGAGCAACTTATGTTGCCATACAAGCAACGTTATCATGGACGCCCCTGCTTATTTCAGCAAGACGATGCCAAGCCATGTGTTTCAACAGCGTGGCTTTGTAGTAAAAGAGTGTAGGTACAAGACTGGTCGGCCTGTAGTCCAGACAATATCTCCCATTGATTGGCACTGCATCAAAAAGCGACATCAGTGTGTAAAGGATATCACCGCATTGGCTCAGGAACACTTTGGAAAACTACTGTCAGTAACTACAATCGGTCGCTACATCTGTAAGTGCAAGTTAAAACCCTAATGTGCAAAGCCACAGCCATTTATCAACAACACCCGGAAACGCCGCCGGCTTCGCTGGGCCCGAGCTCGTCTAAGATGGACATTAAATATAAGTTTAAAAGGATTTGCAGAGACCCTTACGTTGTACTTTGATTGTGTTCGATGTGGCTTCGTAAAAAAAAGAGTGCGGGTACTTTCCTGGCCCGCCTGCAGTCCAGTCCTGTCTCCCATTGAAAATGTGTGGCGCATTATGAAGCGAAAAATATACGACAGCGGAGACCCCGGACTGTTGAAGGACTGAAGCTCTACATATGTGAAGTGAATTATATTTATATAGCGCTTTTCTCAAGTGACTCAAAGCGCTTTACATAGTGAAACCCAATATCTAAGTTCCATTTAAACCAGTGTGGGTGGCACTGGGAGCAGGTGGGTAAAGTGTCTTGCCCAAGGACACAACGGCAGTGACTAGGATGGCAGAAGCGGGAATCGAACCTGCAACCCTCAAGTTGCTGGCATGGCCACTCTACCAAGCGAGCTATGCCGCCACAAGAACGGTAAAGAATTCCACTTTCAAAGCTTCAACAATTAGTTTCCTCAGTTCCCAAACGTTTATTGAGTGTTGTTAAAAGAAAAGGTGATGTAACACAGTGGTGAACATGCCCTTTCCCAACTACTTTGGCATGTGTTGCAGCCATGAAATTCTAAGTTAATTATTATTTGCAAAAAAATATATATATTTATGAGTTTGATCATCAAATATGTTGTCTTTGTAGCATATTCAACTGAATATGGGTTGAAAAGGATTTGCAAATCATTGTATTCTGTTTATATTTACATCTAACACCATTTCCCAACTCATATGGAAACGGGGTTTGTATCATTTATTTACATACTCAACTTTTCTTTTCTTTGGGCTGTTTTCGTGTTCATGTTTTTTGCAAAAGTACATTTGTGAAGTGTTTACTTTAAGAAAAACATAAACACATTCTCTTCTTTATGAGTTAGACTTTTTTCTTTGTTGGCGGTGGCTTTTCTTCATTGTTCTCTTTTTGCTGCCAGCCAGTTCTTCTACGTTGTTCGGCGGCTATTTTTTAATTTTTTTGTTGACGGTTATATCTTCTTTGATGATGGTAGCTACTGTAGATCTTTTTTGTTGGTGCTGGCTATTTCACTTTCTGTGGTAGGGGCTATTAGGGTTGTACGGTATACCAGTACTAGTATAGTACAGCAATACTAATGAATCATATTCGGTACTATACCCCCTCTAAAAAGTACCAGTCCTGCCCCCCTTTTTTAAACGGGAATGACGGTGAGTCGTCTTGACATTGCTGGTTTTACGAGCAGAGGGGCATGTTCGGCAGCGCGCACACACAGAGTACTTACAAGCAGACACGGTGTGTGGACAGAAAAGGAAGAATGGATGCATTTTGGCTTAAAAAGTAAAGATAAAGGTGAAGTTATAACACTGAAACACACTCAGGAAGAGGTGCTTTAAGACATGGTTAGCTAGCTAGCAGCTAACATCCACCCACAGTGTTTTAGCTACTCCCAAATCACTAATCCCGGCCTCCATGGCGACAAATAAAGTATGCTTTTACAAGTAGCATTATCACTGGAGGACGAGGAATATCTAAACATGCTTCACAACACACTGTAGGAGGATACAACAGCTCACCGGCGTCAAGATGTAAACAAATGCCATGGGTGGATCTACACCTGACATCCACTGTAATGATACCAAGTACAGGAGCGTATCTAGTCAATACTACAATGATTACATTGATATATTTTTACCATCAAGAAATCTTTTTACGTTTAAAAAAAATGTGGAAATACATCCCTGGACACATGAGGACTTTGTATGATCCTGTAACTACTTGGTATCGGTCACCCAAATTTGTGGTATCATCCAAAACTAATGTAAAGAACAAGAAAGTTTGATCATATTACGCCTATACTGTATATACCTTTATATTTCATATATACATACATATATACCTATACTGTATATACCTTTATATACATATATACATACATATATACCTATACTGTATATACCTTTATATACATATATACATACATATATACCTATACTGTATATACCTTTATATACATATATACATACATATATACCTATACTGTATATACCTTTATATACATATATACATACATATATACCTATACTGGCTCACCTGCACTGGCTTCCTGTGCACTTAAGATGTGATTTTAAGGTTTTACTACTTACGTATAAAATACTACACGGTCTAGCTCCAGCCTATCTTGCCGATTGTATTGTACCGTATGTCCCGGCAAGAAATCTGCGTTCAAAAGACTCCGGCTTATTAGTGATTCCCAAAGCCCAAAAAAAGTCTGCGGGCTATAGAGCTTTTTCCTTTCGGGCTCCAGTACTCTGGAATGCCCTCCCGGTAACAGTTCGAGATGCTACCTCAGTAGAAGCATTTAAGTCTCACCTTAAAACTCATTTGTATACTCTAGCCTTTAAATAGACCCCCTTTTTAGACCAGTTGATCTGCCGCTTCTTTTCTTTTTTCTCCTATGTCCCCCCCCTCCCTTGTGGAGGGGGTCCGGTCCGATGACCATGGATGAAGTACTGGCTGTCCAGAGTCGAGACCCAGGATGGACCGCTCGCCTGTGTATCGTTTGGGGACATCTCTACGCTGCTGATCCGCCTCCGCTTGAGATGGTTTCCTGTGGACGGGGCTCTCGCTGCTGTCTTGGATCCGCTTTGAACTGAACTCTCGCGGCTGTGTTGGAGCCACTATGGATTGAACTTTCACAGTATCATGTTAGTCCCGCTCGACATCCATTGCTTTCGGTCCCCTAGAGGGGGGTGGGGGGGTTGCCCACATCTGAGGTCCTCTCCAAGGTTTCTCATAGTCAGCATTGTCACTGGCGTCCCACTGGATGTGAATTTTCCTTGCCCTTTTGTGGGTTCTTCCGAGGATGTTGTAGTCGTAATGATTTGTGCAGTCCTTTGAGACATTTGTGATTTGGGGCTATATAAATAAACATTGATTGATTGATTGATTGATTGATTGATTGATAAAGTATCAAAGAAGAGAACAAATTTGTGGTATCATCCAAAACTAATGTATCAAAGACGTAAGTGATTATTACATTTGAACAGAAGTGTAGATAGAACATGTTGAAAGAGAAAACAAGCGGATATTAACAGTAAATGATCAAGTAGATTAATAATTCATTTTATACCGCTTGTCCTTAATAATAGGTGTATAAATGACACAATGTGTTAGTGCATATGTCAGCAGACTAATTGGGAGTCTTTGTTTGTTTACATCCTACTAAAAGAAAAGTTGTCAAGTATGTTCACTATTTTATTTAAGGACTAAATTACAATAATAATCATACAGTATTTTTAATGTACCATAATCATTTTTTGTTCAAATAAAGCCAATAATGCAATTGTTTGTGGTCCCCTTTATATAGAAAAGTACCAAAATACATTTTGGACAACCTTAGTGGCTATTTATTCTTTTTTGGTGGCAGCTATTTCTCTTTCGTTGTCTGGCGACTATTTATTTGTAGTTTTGCCGCTGTTTCGACAAGTCAGTGACAGCTATCCATCCATCTTTTTCTGCTTAGCCAAGGTCGGGTCACGGGGGCAGCAGCCTAAGCAGGGAAGCCCAGTCTTCCCACTCCCCAGTCCAGCTCTTCCCGGGGGATCCCGAGGCGTTCCCAGGCCAGCCGGGAGACATAGTCTTCCCAACGTGTCCTGGGTTTTCCCCGTGGCCTCCTACCAGTCGGACTTGCCCGACTGCCCCCGGGTCACGGGGTCAGCAGCCTAAGCAGGGAAACCCAAACTTCCCTCTCCCCAGCCACTTCGTCTAGCTCTTCCCGGGGGATCCAAAGGCATTCCCAGGCCGGCCGGGAGACATAGTCTTCCCAACGTGTCCTGGGTCTTCCCCGTGGCCTCCTACCAGTCGGACTTGCCCGAAAAACCTCCCTAGGGAGGCGTTCGTGTGGCATCCTGATGCCAGAACCACCTCATCTGGCTCCTCTCACGGATTTACTTTGAGCTCCTCCCGGGTTACAGAGCTTCTCACCCTATCTCTAAAGGAGAGCCCCGCCCCCCGGCGGAGGAAACTCATTTCGGCCGTGATCTTGTCCTTTCGGTCATGACCCAAAGCTCATGACCATAGGTGAGGATGGGAATGTAGATGGACCGGTAAATTGAGAGCTTCGCCTTCCGGCTTAGCTCCTTCTTCACCACAACGGATCGATAAATCGTCCGCATTACTGAAGACGCCGCACCGATCCGCCTGTCGATCTCACAATCCACTCTTCCCTCACTCGTGAAAAAGACTCCGAGGTACTTCAATCAATCAATGTTTATTTATATAGCCCCAAATCACAAATGTCTCAAAGGACTGCACAAATCATTACGACTACAACATCCTCGGAAGAACCCACAAAAGGGCAAGGAAAACTCACACCCAGTGGGCAGGGAGAATTCACATCCAGTGGGACGCCAGTGACAATGCTGACTATGAGAAACCTTGGAGAGGACCTCATATGTGACCAACCCCCCCCCTCTAGGGGACCGAAAGCAATGGATGTCGAGCGGGTCTAACATGATACTGTGAAAGTTCAATCCATAGTGGCTCCAACACAGCCGCGAGAGTTCAGTTCAAGCGGATCCAAGACAGCAGCGAGAGTCCCGTCCACAGGAGACCATCTCAAGCGGAGGCGGATCAGCAGCGTAGAGATGTCCCCAACCATCCTGGGTCTCGACTCTGGACAGCCAGTACTTCATCCATGGTCATCGGACCGGACCCCCTCCACAAGGGAGGGGGGGACATAGGAGAAAGAAAAGAAGCGGCAGATCAACTGGTCTAAAAAGGAGGTCTATTTAAAGGCTAGAGTATACAGATGAGTTTTAAGGTGAGACTTAAATGCTTCTACTGAGGTAGCATCTCGAACTGTTACTTGAACTCCGCTATTGAACAGGGACCACTATTTCTTCTTTTTTGGTGGTAACTATGTTTTCTTCATTGGGGGCGGCTCCCTCTTCTCTGTTTATTGGCAGCTTTTTCTTCCAGTCCAGCATCGAACTAGGAATCTAAATGAAATCTAAGAGAATCGTGACGTTAATCCCGGTTCCAATCTGTGCTTGATCTTGTTAGATTAAAGAAAGCCTTAATTATGATATTTGGATTAGTTGAATTCCACAGAGGCCAGGAAAACAAGCGACAAGAGCAAGAATCCTGCCTTCTCTGGCTCAAACTGCAGGGTCACAAGGTCAGCAGAAGTTGTCCACGAGGGGTGCCCGATGGGGCCATAAAGAGCCCCCACGTTCCACTGGAAAGGGGGGCGCGATGGGGGGGGGGGGGGGTTTAGTGAGGTGAGCGGCCTTTCATATCGCAGGGATTAACATCTTAGAGGGGTGTCCTCCAGTCCCATTGCCCTCAAAGCTAGTACCCCGTCGCACAGTAAAAAGATGTCTGACACCATATTAAAGAGGACTCCAGGCATGAGGGGGACAGTGGACTGAGGGGTGATAGGGGGGCCTGAAAGATTTAAGACTTCAGGGCGCTTGTAAAGAAATTCAAATCAGGCTTAATTAAAGGCACATGATGCTGGGGTCGGTGTCTCCCAAAAACCGGCTATGGGAGAGAGCAGGGTCGGCGAGACTCCACCGGTGACCTTGGGGTCACCTCATTTCCTCATGGCCCTCTGCTACCCTGCCATAAAAAAACCAAGGGAGCAAATATAGAGGTGCAGGCTGAGGGACCAAAAGAACTCGTGGCAGCGGGGGGAACCATGAAGCCCCGGGCAAGGAAGCAACTAATGTCACCTTTCACAGCAACCGACACAACTTGAAACGGGTCGGTGTTAAAAGTTCTGCTAAGGAGGACATAGACAACAATCTCTCGTTAGTACTAATAAGGCCTTAGCGGACCGGGAGATGGACTACTTGTCAAGATAAGAACCCTTAAGCAGCTTCACTACTTCTGGCAGATTCCTTTGGCCTCGGGGTCAGCCTATGCGGATCGTAAAACGCAGCAGAGAGAAGACCCCAGAAAGTCCCCTGGGGCTACTTTGGAAATCTGTGCTCCGAGGAACTCCTTCAATCATCAGCTAGGAAAGCAAGGATACACGGACTTGATGATATTCGAGAGTTCATCAGGAGCAAGGTTACCCAACCCCATAACCTCTGTTTGCTTTTTACAGGCCCGTAATCTTTCCCCTGATGAAGGTAAAGGTAAGGACAGAAGAGTTCAAGAAACAAGACATCTGTAAGGGTGACCAAAAAAGGTTAGCTAAGAGTAGCAGATTGGTCTAGCAGTCCTCGCAACTTAAGAAAAACAAAGATACGCCTTAAAGATTAGGCTCAATGACAAAGTGAAGATTGTGGACAAACCAGTCGATGACTTGATGGGTCGGCCTTCAAACGCAGAGCTAGGTTACAGAGATTTCCTGTATCTTGAAGGAAGATCTGGATAACTTTAGGCTCTAACTTTCTAAAAACACCTAAGAAGTTAGCCTTCCATCTTGGAATACTGTTGGACGAGGGGGGGTGAGGTAGACAAAAACATCGGCTTGAGTGACGAGCCAACCAATGAGGGTCTGGGGAAGTTTCTCCCCCGAAACCTCAAGCGCCGGGGACGATCCGCAGAGGTGACGCAAAGGCCAAGTCGATTTCTTTACAGCCAGACAGTTAATTTTAATGGGCGGGATCATAAAGACGGTAAAAGAGACCAGTGCGTTAAGAGCACCACTCGAACATGAATGAGCCGACACAATGTGACTCTGGACACTCAATCATGAGGACAAGTGGACAACTGTTGGCAGAAGTCAAGACTGGATCGGGACAAGAAAACATATCGTGGAACCTGATAAACGTTTGCCTTTTGTGGACTGGTAGCTCGACTGGATCATGGCAGATTGGGAAGGAACACCATAAACTAAGACCAGCACCAGGTAGAACTCAGAATACCTGGAAGCCAGAAAATGAGGTCACTCTGCAGTGTTGACTTTCTTACGAAACTGGTCCTTCAGTTCCCTTTAGGTCATACAAGGTTGAGTTTGCCGGTGCAGATGTTTGCTCTGTGACCCTCTTAGACTTGATTGTTGCCCCAAAAAAAACCTGAGGCACCAAGAATTTATGTTTGAAGCAAGCCTATATGTTGGTCTAAAAAGTGCTCAATATAGCAAAGTATGCTGGAAAATCTGAAACACTTTAACTGACATTTCCAGGAAAAGCCATTGCATCAGAGAGAAAGTATTTCTTGGGTGGTTAAGCGAGGGTCTTAAGCCGAGCCAAAGCTGTTAACCCAAATGACGGCGCTAATGTTTGAGCAATAACTTTTAAATTGCAGCGTGATAGTACTGGAACACACGACACAGAGAACTGTCCAGGAACACGGCAAGAACAGTAACAGTCCGTACAGGAAGTAGATTACATTTCATGTCTGGAAAATGGTGAAAAACCAAAAGAACCAAAAGGACTATGTTAGAATAACAGGGAGAGGGACTGATCCAGGCCACAGACAGGATGGCACGTTTCCATCGGTTCTCCTTGGGCCAACATGGAGATGAAACATGGGGGCTATGGGGCACAAGTAGAGGCACTAGACGGAGGAGGTACCACATCAGTCATGCAAAACAGGATCTCCACTTCCTCGCCACCACAAGTGTTTTATTCGGAGCAGTTGAAAACCTAGACCTCGTATTACATCGCTTTGTGGTTCATACAAATCGACAACTTCCTGGATTTGAAGGAACGAACCAACCAGTCAATTACCTTTCTTAATCAGCAATAATACTCAAGATCCATACCTCTTTGTAGTTTTGACAGTTGGAGCCGAATTTTAAAAGCCCCACAGGACTTAGGAGACTTGGACCATGTCTGCACTAAGTCGTTTAACCCCCTAATAATTATTTAGTCTAAGCCCCGTTTCAGCCACACTGAACCAGCCTTTAATGTCCCCGGTGCTCGAGCTAATTTTTAAACGAGATAAGTCAACCGTGTGTTTCTTGAATCTCCGGTTCTTGGCTTTCTACGGACTCATTGATCGTTTCCAAGGGAAGTTCGGGAGAGGAAGTGACGCCAGAAAGACCTCACCCACACAGGAAGTGACGTCAGAAAGAACACGCAAACAGCCAGCTTCATAATAAAGCGGATTCGTACCTTGGAGCTAACCACTGGAAATATGAAGGCGAGTCATCAGACATGCTAAGTGTTTCTCCTTCCCCTACATGTAAAGAGGATTGTGGAAATCACACATTAATACCTTTTTATGTGTGATTTAGGCTGTATGTATAATATATATATAGTTGTATAGTATATTACTTATAATATTAATAGGGGTGTAACGGTACGTGTTATTTGTATTGAACCGTTTCGGTAAGGGGGTTTCGGATCATTTCAGAGATGTACCGAAGGAGTTTCCACACGGACACAATTAGGTAGCGCACCACAGGTTGTGTAAAGAATGCAGAGCAAGGCAGGCTAGCAGCAACGGGCTAGCACAACATGCAAAAGCCAGAGCTGGAAGACCCTCCAGCTTCGTCGACATCTCCCGTTGGGAAACACTTTGGCTGGGCGGTTGCGATACAACAATGGAGGACGGAAGGTTTGCCGACATTGTTCAGCAGCAGCAGCAGCTTCTGCCAACACGTCAAACATGCTAAACCCCGCATTCAAGCAGCCTCTCCTCTGCGAGGTCAGGCAGGGCTAATGTAATAAATGTTTTTATAGCAGCAGATTTAACACCAACCATCTATTTATTTTCTACCGCTTGTACCGTTCGGCGTCGCAGGGGTTTGCTGTATTGCATTAAAAACTAGATTTTGACCCACTTCTATGGTGGAAGAACAATGAGCCCATATATCTTCTTACTGCCAAGTTAGCCAGGCGAGGTATATATATATATATCTATATTATATATTATATCGTATATATATATAATACTATATTAGGGGTGTAACGGTACGTGTATTTGTATTGAACCGTTTCGGTAAGGTGGTTTTCGGATCGTTTCAGAGGTGTACCGAACGGGTTTCTACACGGACATATTAGGTAGCGCACCGCAGGTTGTGTAAAGAATGCAGAGCAAGGCACAACACACGGGAGGCTAGCAGCGACGGGGCTAGCACAACATGCAAAAGCCAGAGCTGGAAGACCCTCCAGCCTCGTCAACATCTCCCGTTTGGAAACACTTTGGCCTCGGCGGTTGCGACACAACAATGGAGGACGGAAGGTTTGCCGACATTGTTCAGCAGCAGTAGCAGCTTCTGCCAACACGTCCAACATGCTAACCCCCTTGAAGCGTCACCAGCCGCATTCAAGCAGCCTCTCCTCTGCGAGTCAGGCAGGGCTAATGTAATAAATGTTTTTATAGCAGCAGATTTAACACCAACCATCTATTTATTTTTCTACCGCTTTGTACCGTTCGGTGTCGCAGGGGTTTGCTGTATTGCATTAAAAACTAGATTTTGACCCACTTCTATGGTGGAAGAAAAATGAGCCCTGCTGCTATAAATGTTTTTACTAGCAGCAGATTTAAGACCAACCATCTATTTATTTTCTACGCTTGTACCGTTCGGCGTCGCAGAGGGGTTTGCTGTATTGCATTAAAAACTAGAATTTTGACCCACTTCTATGTGGAAGAAAAATGAGCCCTGTATCCTCTTACTGCCAAGTTTAGCCAGGCGAATTATATATATATACTATATATATTAGTATATACTAGACTATATATATATATATTATATATATATATTATAGTAGTATATATTATAATATAATATATATATAATATCTATATAAAAAATCCCAAAAGCAGTGAAGTTGTCCCGTTGTGTAAATGGTAAACAAAAATATATTAAAATGAATAGACTGAGAAGACAATATACTTAACGTTCGATCTGGTAAACTTTGTTACAACTTAAAAAACTATAATACATTTGAAAATTATGTTTTAAAAAAATTATAATAACTCGGGTACTCCGGAAAAGGGTGGAGTGCCATCTCCGGGTTGGGGAGGAGACCCTGCCCCAAGTGGAGGAGTTCAAGTACCTAGGAGTCTTGTTCACGAGTGGGGGAAGTGTGGATGGTGAGATCGACAGGCGGATCGGTGCGGCGTCTTCAGTAATGCGGACGTGAATGTACCGATCCGTTGTGGTGAAGAAGGAGCTGAGCCGGAAGGCAAAGCTCTCAATTTACCGCTCGATCTACATTCCCATCCTCACATATGGTCATGAGCTTTGGGTCATGACCGAAAGGATAAGATCACGGGTACAAGCGGCCCAAATGAGTTTCCTCACCCTATCTCCCTTAGAGATAGGGTGAGAAGCTTTGCCATCCGGGAGGAACTCCACATCGAGAGGAGCCAGATGAGGTGATTCGGGCATCTAGTCAGGATGCCACCCGAACGCCTCCCAACAGGCAGGAGGCCACGGGGAAGACCAAGGACACGTTGGGAAGACTATGTCTCCCGGCTGGCCTGGGAACGCCTCGGGATCCCCCGGGAAGAGCTAGACGAACTGGCTGGGGAAAGGGAAGTCTGGGTTTCCCTGCTTGGGCTGCTGCCCCCGTGACCCGACCTCGGATAAGCGGAAGAAGATGGATGAATGGATGGAAGGGACTACCTGCAGACTGGATCTTGGACACTGGCGGGCCGTATCTGGCCAACCAGCCATAGTTTAGGCACCACAAAAGAAAAAAACAACATTTATTTTTTTTTTACTCTGGTCTACCCGCTGGCCGGATTTTGGACTTTGGCGGGCCGTATCTGACCCGCAGGCCGTAGTTTGGAGACCAGTGGTTTTAAAAGATACAAGGAAACACAATCAAGGATATCAAGTCCATTTTTTTTCCATACTACTACTACTTCGGCCTCTAAAATGGTTTTCCCGGAGGCAGACAAAAAGTGGTCTGAAGAAATTCCTTTACAGCAAACTCCATGCAACATTTAGAACAAAGAAGGCGTCACTAAATGTTATGTAGACCAAAAATAGGTGTTTGGGAAGGAAAACTGCACTTTTTATGGAATTGTGCCTGTCATTCCCGATCTTAATGTGAGACAAGAACACACACGATGCCTCCAGAAAGTTTCCACAGCTCTTCACGTTGTCCATATATACACACTATTCCTCCAAAATGACCATGAATACATTTTTTTATTTTGTTATCAACTAATCAGGTCTGTGTACAAACCCTGTTTCCATTTGAGTTGGGAAATTACTATGCAATACTATGCAAAAACGAAAGCCGTTTATCAACAACACCCAGAAATTTACTTTGATTCATTATTATTTTTTGAACAATAACAGTTGTGTTTTTTTTTAAATGGAAGAAAGGTTGCCTGGATCCAAAAGGCCCACACGCAATAAAAAGAGTTTAAAACAAGCCATATATCAAGATATATATTTTACTAGAGAAATCACCGCACGTAAGCCGTGATATTCACAGACCTTGGATCCCTCAGGCAGCGCTGAATGTAAAAGCGACATCAGTGTGTAAATGATATCACCGCATGGGCTCAGGAACACTTCAGAAAACCACTATTCGTAACTGCAGTTTGTTAAGTGCAAGTTAAAACTTACTATGCAAAAACGAAGCCGTTTATCAACAGCACCCAGAAATTATTATTTTTTTTTTTTAATGGAAGAAAGGTTGCCTGGATCAAAAGGCCCACACTCAATAAAAAGAGTTTAAAACAAGCCATATATCAAGATATATATTTTACTAGAGAAATCACCGCAAGTAAGCCGTGATATCACAGACCTTGGATCCCTCAGGCAGCGCTGCATGAAAAAGCGACATCAGTGTGTAAATGATATCGCCGCATGGGCTCAGGAACACTTCAGAAAACCACTATTCGTAACTGCAGTTTGTTAAGTGCAAGTTAAAACTTTACTATGCAAAAACGAAA
>NC_084613.1:84149843-84194893 GCF_033978795.1 Nerophis ophidion
AAAATCTAAACTAGGGATGCACCGATTAATCGGTAACCGAATATATTTGGCCGAAAATGGCAAAAAAAGCCACATTCGGGCCTTCGGTGGAATGAGTTAAAAACAAGGCCGAATAGTGGCGTGTGACGCAATTTTTTGACGCGGTGACGCAATCAACCAATGTGCAGTGTTAAATTTAAATTGTTTTGTACATAGTTAGTTTCCTTCTTTTTATTCTGAAGCTGAAGTACTGTTATTGACAAATCTGTTCTGGCCTGGGATATGTTGTGTACCTGTATAAGTGTATGAGGTTACAAGCACACACTTATTGAGATTTACTTGAGCCTTCTGTTTACATTATTAGCATATCTACTGTGGCTAAGCAGACTTTTGCCAAAAGGACAATAATTCATTTGTTGTGGGTTTATCCACTTTAATGCACTATATTTTATTTTTTTTGGAATGCATGTTTTGTTTGAAGGCCTAATATAAATGAAAAACTTTGTGCTTTTTTTTTGAAAATGGGACGGCGTGGCGCAGTGGGAGAGTGGCCGTGCGCAACCCGAGGGTCACTGGTTCAAATCCCCACCTAGTACCAACCTCGTCACGTCCGTTGTGTCCTGAGCAAGACACTTCACCCTTGCTCCTGATGGGTGCTGGTTGGCGCCTTGCATGGCAGCTCCCTCCATCAGTGTGTGAATGTGTGTGCGAATGGGTAAATGTGGAAGTAGTGTAAAAGCGCTTTGAGTACCTTGAAGGTAGAAAAGCGCTATACAAGTACAACCCATTTATTTTTATTTATTTAAAAGCAAAGGCTACTGGAATATCAAAAAAATGTCAATATTCAATAAAAAAACATTTTATTTGAAAAACATGTTTAAATATTTATTCTAGGCTATTTATGGAATATTAAAAAAATTGTGAAAAACTGCATTCATTATTCGGTATTCGGCCTTCGGCTAAGCATTTAAATTAGGGATGCACCGAAATGAAAATTTGGGGCCGAAGCCGAATAAAATTTAAACGCTTGGCCGAAAGCCAAATACCGAAATTTTTTTTTACATTGCATAAATAGCCTAGAATAAATATTACGACATGTTTTTCAAATAAAGTAATTTTTTATTGAATATTGACATTTTTTTAAATATTCCAGTAGCCTTTAATTTTCAAAAAAAGCACAAAGTTTTTCATTTATATTAGGCCTTCAAACAAAACATGCATTCCAAAAAAAATAAAATAAAGTGCATTAAAGTGGATAAACCCACAACAAATGAATTATTGTCCTTTTGGCAAAAGTCTGCTTAGCCACAGTAGATATGCTAATAATGTAAACAGAAGGCTCAAGTAAATCTCAATAAGTGTGTGCTTGTAACACACAGCATTTAAGTCTCATCTTAAAACTCGTCTGTATACTCTAGCCTTTAAATAGACCTCCTTTTTAGACCAGTTGATCTGCCGCTTCTTTTCTTTCTCCTATGTCCCCCCCTCCCTTGTGGAGGGGGTCCGGTCCGATGACCATGGATGAAGTACTGGCTGTCCAGAGTCGAGACCCAGGATGGACCGCTCGTCGGGACCCAGGATGGACCGCTCGCCTGTATCGGTTGGGGACATCTCTACGCTGCTGATCCGCTTGAGATGGTTTCCTGTGGACGGGACTCTCGCGGCTGTCTTGGAGCCACTATGGATTGAACTTTCACAGTATCATGTTAGACCCGCTCGACATCCATTGCTTTCGGTCCCCTAGAGGGGGGGGGTTGCCCACATCTGAGGTCCTCTCCAAGGTTTCTCATAGTCAGCATTGTCACTGGCGTCCCACTGGATGTGAATTCTCCCTCCCCACTGGGTGTGAGTTTTCCTTGCCCTTT
The DNA here is from genome assembly GCF_033978795.1 of Nerophis ophidion. Lineage (NCBI taxonomy): Eukaryota > Metazoa > Chordata > Actinopteri > Syngnathiformes > Syngnathidae > Nerophis > Nerophis ophidion. The sequence goes on from NC_084613.1 coordinate 84,151,688, forward strand.
TGTGGGTTCTTCCGAGGATGTTGTAGTCGTAATGATTTGTGCAGTCCTTTGAGACATTTGTGATTTGGGGCTATATAAATAAACATTGATTGATTGATTGATTGATACACTTATACAGGTACACAACATATCCGTCACTGCACGTTGGTTGATTGCGTCACCGCGTCCAAAACTTGCGTCACACGCCACTATTCGGCCTTGTTTTTAACTCATTCCACCGAAGGCCGAATGTGGCTTTTTTTTTTGCCATATTCGTCCGAATATATTCGGTTACCGATTAATCATCCCTACTATTTTCTATGATGTAAACCAGGGGTCGGGAACCTTTTTGGCTGAGAGAGCCATGAAAGCCAAATATTCTATAAAGTATTCCCGTGAGAGCCGTGTAATATTTTGTTTAACACTGAATACAACTAAATGTGTGCATTTTTATGTAAAACCAAAATTAGGGTAAAACACGTCTGTTATTCTTTTTAATAACTATTTTATTCTGAAGCTAACTAATAATGAATAAAATACTTCTTACCCTTTTTTGACCTCTTGAACAGGTGCGGTAGAACATGGATGGATGGATAAAAATGTGTGGGAATGTTTTATATTTTGAATGTTATTTTTAGTGGACTTATTAATTACTTATCGTGTTAAGCAATGTCAGCTAAAATTAATCCGAGAGCCAGGTGCGGTCATCAAAAGAGCCACATCTGGCTCTAGAGCCATAGGTTCCCTACCCCTGATGTAAACAAACAAATAATACTACCGATTTAGTATTAAAATAACATATTTGGCCCTGCGATGAGGTGGCGACTTGTCCAGGGTGTACCCTGCCTTCCGCCCGATTGTAGCTGAGATAGGCGCCAGCGCCCCCCGCGACCCCGAAAGGGAATAAGCGGTAGAAAATGGATGGATGGATGGATATTTGCACCTATTTTATTATTATTAATATTATTAATTAATATTACATGGTATAGTTCTCCGCATTTGTGACATTTTTCTGCAAAAATGTGATAAATATTTCAGCACTTTTTAAACATATTTATTATTTAGTCGCATCATTGCTGAATTTCCCCCAGGGATCAATAAAGTACATTCTATTCTATTCTATTAAATACAGATTTATTCTGACATAATGTATTACTGGTTTGAGATAGGTGTAAAAAAAAAAACGGATATTGCATCCCACAATAAAGGTTCATATAAAAATGCATATGACAATAAAAGCGAATTTTTAGAAGAAAATCGAGAATATTAAAATATTTTTTATTTTAAATGTAGAATGTTGATTTGAAAGATAAAGATGTCTGGATTTTAAAACAAAGTCTAATATTTTTTATATATATATATATAAATATGAGAATAAAAGCGAATTTTAGAACATAAGTGAAAATATTAAAATAAAATTGAATGTAAATGCAGAATGTTCCAAATATTCCATAGGTTTCAACACTCGACTGCATATAAATAAATATATTTTTTTTAAAGGTCAAAGATCCTCCATACAACTAACAATGTTTGATTTTGTGATTTTTGCATTACAAAGACCCTCCATGAAAACAGTAAATATTTTTCTTAACAAATCATCTTCGTTTTTGTGATTTTTACAAGAGAAAAACTAATTAAAGATTCTCCATATAACCAAAAATCTTAGCTTTTGTGATTCAAAAAAATACATAAATATATAAATACATATATTTTTTTAAAAAAGGCCAAAGATCCTCCATACAACTAACAATCTTTGATATTGTGATTGTTGCATGACAAAAACAACTAGTCAAAGACCCTCCATGAAAACAGTAAATATTTTTCTTAACAAATCATCTTCGTTTTTGTGATTTTTACAAGAGAAAAACTAATCAAAGATTCTCCATATAACCAAAAATCTTAGCTTTTGTGATTAAAAAAATACATAAATATATAAATACTTTTTTTTTAAAGGTCAAAGATCCTCCATACAACTAACAATCTTTGATATTGTGATTGTTGCATGACAAAAACAACTAGTCAAAGACCCTCCATGAAAACAGTAAATATTTTTCTTAACAAATCATCTTCGTTTTTGTGATTTTTACAAGAGAAAAACTAATCAAAGATTCTCCATATAACCAAAAATCTTAGCTTTTGTGATTAAAAAAATACATAAATATATAAATACTTTTTTTTTAAAGGTCAAAGATCCTCCATACAACTAACAATCTTTGATATTGTGATTGTTGCATGACAAAAACAACTAGTCAAAGACCCTCCATGAAAACAGTAAATATTTTTCTTAACAAATAATCTTCGTTTTTGTGATTTTTATAAGAGAAAAACTAATCAAAGATTCTCCATATAACCAAAAATCTTAGCTTTTGTGATTAAAAATATACATAAATATATAAATACATATTTTTTGGAAAAAAGGTCAAAGATCCTCCATACAACTAACAATCTTTGATTTTGTGATTTTTGCATTACAAAAACTAATCAAAGATTCTCCATATGACAAAAAAATCTTAGCTTTTGTGATTAAAAAAAATACATAAATATATAAATACATATATTTTTTTAAAAAAGGTCAAAGATCCTCCATACAACTAACAATCTTTGATATTGTGATTTTTGCATGACAAAAACAACTAGTCAAAGACCCTCCATGAAAACAGTAAATATTTTTCTTAACAAATAATCTTCGTTTTTGTGATTTTTACAAGAGAAAAACTAATCAAATATTCTCCATATAACCAAAAATCTTAGCTTTTGTGATTAAAAAAAATACATAAATATATAAATACATATTTTTTTGAAAAAAGGTCAAAGATCCTCCATACAACTAACAATCTTTGATTTTGTGATTTTCGCATTACAAAAACAACTAGTCAAAGACCCTCCATGAAAACAGTAAATATTTTTCTTAACAAATAATCTTCGTTTTTGTGATTTTTACAAGAGAAAAACTAATCAAAGATTCTCCATATAACCAAAAATCTTAGCTTTTGTGATTCAAAAAAATACATAAATATATAAATACATATTTTTTTGAAAAAAGGTCAAAGATCCTCCATACAACTAACAATCTTTGATTTTGTGATTTTCGCATGACAAAAACAACTAGTCAAAGATCCTCCATAAAAACGGATTTTTTTTTAACAAATAATCTTTGCTTTTGTGATTTTAAAAATACCACATTAAAAATGTGTAATCAAAATAGTACATCAAATGATGATATGACATATGTAAACAAACAAAAAATACTTACTATTATTAGTATAATAAAATATTTGCACTTATTCTAATAATATTATCGTTATTATGTAGTATAATTCCAGATTCTCCACGTTTGTCACATTTCTCTGCACAAGTTTGATAATTATTTCAGCACTTTTTTTTTTTCAACATATTTATGTAGTCGTACAATTATGTACATATATATTCTAACATAATACAGTACTGGTTTGAGTACAACAACGGAATATTACAACAATAAAGTTTCATTTCAAGATGAATATTGATTTGAAAGATAAAGAAAACAAATTCTAATTAAAAAAAAATGAAAATGATAAATATGGGAATAAAAGCTAATTAGAAAATAATTAACAGTATTAAAATAAAGTGCAAAATAAATGCAGAATGTTCGAAATGTTCCATCGGTTGCAACACTTGACTGTAAAAAATAACACAGTAAAAAATAGTAATCAAAATAGAACAAAACATTATATGATGATATGACATATGTAAACAAACTAACAATACTTATAATTAGTAGTATGATCAAATAGTTGCACCTATTTTAATATTATTGTCATCATTATTATTATCATATAGTTCCGGATTCTCCCCGTTTGTCACATTTCTCTGCACACTTTTGATGAATGTTTCAGCATTGATTTATAAGATATATTTTGAATATATTTATTATGTAATCACACCATTACATACATATTTATTCTGGCATAACATAGTACTAACTTGAGATTAAATAGGTGGAGAAAAAGGAATATTACATACCATAATAAAGTTTTATATAACACTGTATATGAGAATAAAAGCGATTTTTGGGGGGAAAAAAATAAGAATATGGAAATAAAGTTCCGTATAAATGCAGAATGTTCGGAATAATAAATGATATGACATATGCAAACAAACATTACTTATAATTAGAAGTATAATAAAATATTTGCACCTATTTTATTATTATTATTATTATTATTAAATAGTATAGCTTGTCACATTTACATTTGCTAAATATTTCAGCACTTTTTTTTAACATATTTGTTATGTAATCGCACCATTACATATTTATTCTGACTTAATATAGTACTGCTTTGACATTAAATAGGTGTAGAAAAACGAATATTACATACCGCAATAAAGTTTCAGCGCCCCCCGCGACCCCGAAAGGGAATAAGCGGTAGAAAATGGATGGATGGATGAAAATGTATATGAGATTAAAAGCGAATTTTAGAAGAAAATTGAGAATATTAAAGTAATATTTATTTTAAATGCAGAATATTCATTTGAAAGATAAACATTTTTGGATTTTAAAACAAAGTCTAATAAAAATATATAGATATAAATATGGGAATAAAAGCGAATTTTAGAACAAAATGGAGAATATGAAAATAAAGTTGAATATAAATGCAGATAATTCGAAATATTCAGACACTTGACTGTAAAAAAAATGAGTCAGTAAAACGCTGTAATCAAAATAGTGCAACAAATGATATTATAATATGACACTTGTAAACAAACAATACTTACAATTAGTACTATAATCAAATAACTATTTTAATATTACTATTATTACTATTATATAGTATAGTTCCCGATTCTCCCCGTTTGTCACATTTCTCTGCACACTTTTGATAAATATTTCAGCACTTTTTTTTTTTACATATTTGTTATGTAATCGCACCATTACATATTTATTCTGATATACTATAGTATTGGTTTGAGATTAAATAAGTGTAGAAAAACGAATATTACATTTCACAATTAAGTTTCATATAAAAACGTATATGAGAATAAAAGCGATTTTTAGGAGAAAATTCAGAATATTGAAATAAAGTTTATTTTAAATGGAGAATATTGATTTGAAAGATACAGATGTTTGGATTTTAAAACGAAGTCTAATAATATATGTGTGTATATATATATATATATGAGAATAAAAGCGAATTTTAGAGAAAAATGGAGAATATGAAAATAAAGTTGAATATAAATGAAAAATATTCCAACACTTGACTGTAAAAAAATGAGTTGGTAAAAGTTGTAATCAAAATAGTGCAACAAATAATATGATAATATGACAACAAACAAACCAACAACACAAACAATACTTACAATTAGTAGTATAATCAAATACGTGCACCTATTTTAATATTACTATCATTATTATTAAATAGAATAGTTCCAGATTCAACCCGTTTGTCACATTTCTCTGCACACTTTTGATAAATATTTCAGCACTTTTTTTTTTACCTTTTTTAATCGCACCTTTACATATTTATTCTGACATACTATAGTACTGGTTTGAGATAAGATAAATGTAGAAAAACGAATATTACATTTCATATAATAATTTTAGAAGAAAATTCAGAATATTAAAATAGGGTTTATTTTAAATGGAGAATATTGATTTGAAAGATAAAGACGTTTGGATTTTAAAACAAAGTCTAATAAAATATATGTATATATATATATATGTATATATATATATATATATATATATATATATATATATATATATATATATATATATATATGAGAATAAAAGCAAATTTTAGAGCAAAATGGAGAACATGAAAATAAAGTTGAATATAAATGAAAAATATTCCAACACTTATTCCGACATACTATAGTAAAGGTTTGAGATAAAATAAGTGTAGAAAAACGAATATTACATTTCATATAAAATTTTAGAAGAAAATTCTGATGGTTAAAATAAAGCTTATTTTAAATGGAGAATATTGATTTGAAAGATAAAGATGTTTGGATTTTAAAACGAAATCTAATAAAATATATGTATATATATATATAAATATGGGAATAAAAGCGAATTTTAGAGCAAAATGGAGAACATGAAAATAAAGTTGAATATAAATGAAAAATATTCCAACACTTATTCTGACATACTATAGTAAAGGTTTGAGATAAAATAAATGTAGAAAAACGAATATTACATTTCATATAAAAATTTTAGAAGAAAATTCTGATGGTTAAAATAAAGCTTATTTTAAATGGAGAATATTGATTTGAAAGATAAAGATGTTTGGATTTTAAAACGAAATCTAATAAAATATATGTATATATATATATAAATATGGGAATAAAAGCGAATTTTAGAGCAAAATGGAGAACATGAAAATAAAGTTGAATATAAATGAAAAATATTCCAACACTTATTCTGACATACTATAGTAAAGGTTTGAGATAAAATAAATGTAGAAAAACGAATATTACATTTCATATAAAAATTTTAGAAGAAAATTCATAATATTAAAATAAAGCTTATTTTAAATGGAGAATATTGATTTGAAAGATGTTTGGATTTTAAAACAAAATCTAATAAAATATATGTATATATATATAAATATGGGAATAAAAGCGAATTTTAGAGCAAAATGGAGTTGAACATAAATGAAAAATATTCCAACACTTATTCTGACATACTATAGTAAAGTTTTGATATTAAATAAGTGTAGAAAAACGAATATTACATTTCATATAAACATTTTAGAAGAAAATTCATAATATTAAAATAAAGCTTATTTTAAATGGAGAATATTGATTTGAAATATAAAGATGTTTGGATTTTAAGTCTAATAAAATATATGTATATATATATGTAAATATGAAAATAAAAGCGAATTTTAGAGCAAAATGGAGAACATGAAAATAAAGTTGAATATAAGGGAATAAGCGGTAAAAAATGGATGGATGGATGGATAAATGAAAAATATTCCAACACTTATTCTGACATACTATAGTAAAGTTTTGAGATTAAATAAATGTAGAAAAACGAATATTACATTTCATATAACAATTTTAGAAGAAAATTCTGAATCTTAAAATAAAGCTTATTTTAAATGGAGAATATTGATTTGAAAGATAAAGATGTTTGGATTTTAAAACAAAGTCTAATAAAATATATGTATATATATATATAAATATAAATATGGGAATAAAAGCGAATTTTAGAGCAAAATGGAGTTGAACATAAATGAAAAATATTCCAACACTTATTCTGACATACTATAGTACTGGTTTGAGATTAAATAAATGTAGAAAAACGAATATTACATTTCATATAAAAATTTTAGAAGAAAATTCTGAATCTTAAAATAAAGCTTATTTTAAATGGAGAATATTGATTTGAAATATAAATATGTTTGGATTTTAAGTCTAATAAAATATATGTATATATATATATGTAAATATGAAAATAAAAGCGAATTTTAGAGCAAAATGGAGAACATGAAAATAAAGTTGAATATAAGGGAATAAGCGGTAAAAAATGGATGGATGGATGGATAAATGAAAAATATTCCAACACTTATTCTGACATACTATAGTAAAGTTTTGATATTAAATAAGTGTAGAAAAACGAATATTACATTTCATATAAAAATTTTAGAAGAAAATTCTGAATGTTAAAATAAATCTTATTTTAAATGGAGAATATTGATTTGAAAGATGTTTGGATTTTAAAACAAAGTCTAATAAAATATATGTACATATATATATAAATATATATGAGAATAAAAGCGAATTTTAGAGCAAAATGGAGTTGAACATAAATGAAAAATATTCCAACACTTATTCTGACATACTGTAGTACTGGTTTGAGATTAAATAAATGTAGAAAAACATTTCATATAAAAATTTTAGAAGAAAATTCTGAATGTTAAAATAAAGCTTATTTTAAATGGAGAATATTGATTTGAAAGATGTTTGGATTTTAAAACGAAATCTAATAAAATATATGTATATATATATATATAAATATGGGAATAAAAGCGAATTTTAGAGCAAAATAGTGAAAAAAAAAGTTGAATATAAATGAAAATATTCCAACACTTATTCTGACATACTATAATAAAGGTTTGAGATTAAATAAATGTAGAAAAACGAATTTTACATTTCATACAACAATTTTAGAAGAAAATTCTGAATATTAAAATAAAGCTTATTTTAATTGGAGAATATTGATTTGAAAGATAAAGATGTTTGGATTTTAAAACAAAGTCTAATAAAATATATATAAATATGAGAATAAAAGCGAATTTTAGAGCAAAATGATGAAAACAAAAAGTTGAATATAAATGAAAATATTCCAACACTTGACTGTAAAAAAAAAAAAAAGTAATCAAAATAGAAGAACAAATGGCATTTAAATGTTATTTTCACAGCCATTAACTGTGAATTGACCACTTTTCCTAGTGCGGGATTCGTGAACATAAAAAGGCCGATGGAAATTCCGGCCAGCGTCCGGACTCACTGGTGGAGAAGCGGGGGTCCGGGTTGGCTCCGTACCAGCCGGCGGCCGTGGCGCTGCCCCTCATGCCGTCCTGGTAAGGCGCCAGCTCGGCCATGTTGCCGTTGCAGTAGGCGGCGGCGGCGGCGGCGGCGTGGGACAGCTGCGGCACCCCGGCGGCGGCGCCCATGTGGTAAGCCGCCGACACGCCGCCGTTGTGGCCCATGTGGTGCTGCTGCATGGCCGCCTGGGACACCTGCGGCTGCCGGTAACTCGCCTGCAGCTGCGCGCCGCTGCCGTGGTCCATGGCCGCCTTCTTGTAGCTCTCCTCCAGGGGACTCAGGATGTCGGACACTGAAAAGGGGGTCGTATGCTTGGGGCTCATCGACATTGTCCTGCAGGGAGGAATTGGATTTTGCCTTTTTTTTTTTTTTTTTTTTTTTTTATCCAAGCCCCCCCCCCTTTGATGGTGCAACCTGCCCCGGCGAGAGTCCGCCTTAATTGGATGCAGCTCGGTTCTGGCTCCGGGCTGCCGGGTTTAAGGCGGCGTGCGAGCTAGAGGCGGGGCATCGGTGACAATGCGGCGCAGAACCGGAGCAGTTGTTCGGTCACTTCGCGTCCACATGTCTCCCGCCTCCTGGGTGACGTCACCGCGCCGGCGCGCGCACTTTATTAACCGCGCTGATGTTTATGAGGGCCTCTTGATGAACAGGAGGGTCCAGCAGTTGAGAGAGACTCCACTTTTTTTTTTTTTTTTTTTTTGTTATTCCTAATTGCCTCACACGCGTGATTGCAGGATTTGTTTGTGCAAAAAAAAATAAAGTGTCTTTGCAAACACTTGCAGTGCCATATTAACCCCTACCGGTTTTTGTTGTGCGTCCGCGCCAAAACCGACTTGATGGCGGGTAAGAAGATGGAGAAGAAGAGGCTCTTGTGGGGAAGTTAGCAGCGACTAAAGTGGCCTCTTTAATCACGAGGACTCGAATCAGCAGCAGAGTTACCTTAACCATCCATTTTCTACCGCTTATTCCCTTTTTGGGGTTTCTGGCGCCTATTTCAGCTACAATCTTTAATCACGAGGACTCAAATCAGCAGCAGAGTTACCTTAACCATCCATTTTCTACCGCGTATTCCCTTTTGGAGTCGCTGGCGCCTATCTCAGCTACAATCGGGCGGAAGGCGGGGTACACCCTGGACAAGTCGCCACCTCATCGCAGGGCCAACACAGATAGACAGACAACATTCACACTCACATTCAAACATCCATCCATCCATCCATTTTCTACCGCGTATTCCCTTTTGGAGTCGCTGGCGCCTATCTCAGCTACAATCGGGCGGAAGGCGGGGTACACCCTGGACAAGTCGCCACCTCATCGCAGGGCCAACACAGATAGAGAGACAACATTCACACTCACATTCAAACATCCATCCATCCATCCATTTTCTACCGCGTATTCCCTTTTGGAGTCGCTGGCGCCGATCTCAGCTACAATCGGGCGGAAGGCGGGGTACACCCTGGACAAGTCGCCACCTCATCGCAGAGGCCAACACAGATAGACAGACAACATTCACACTCACATTCAAACATCCATCCATCCATCCATTTTCTACCGCGTATTCCCTTTTGGAGTCGCTGGCGCCTATCTCAGCTACAATCGGGCGGAAGGCGGCGTACACCCTGGACAAGTCGCTATCTCATCGCAGGGCCAACACAGATAGACAGACAACATTCACACTCACATTCAAACATCCATCCATCCATCCATTTTCTACCGCTTGTTCCCTTTCGGGGTCGCGGGGGGCGCTGGCGCCTATCTCAGCTACAATCGGGCGGAAGGCGGGGTACACCCTGGACAAGTCGCCAGCTCATCGCAGGGCCAACACAGATAGACAGACAACATTCACACTCACATTCAAACATCCATCCATCCATCCATTTTCTACCGCTTGTTCCCTTTTGGGGTCGCGGGGGGTCGCTGGCGCCTATCTCAGCTACAATCGGGCGGAAGGCGGGGTACACCCTGGACAAGTCGCCACCTCATCGCAGAGGCCAACACAGATAGACAGACAACATTCACACTCACATTCAAACATCCATCCATCCATCCATTTTCTACCGCGTATTCCCTTTTGGAGTCGCTGGCGCCTATCTCAGCTACAATCGGGCGGAAGGCGGGGTACACCCTGGACAAGTCGCCACCTCATCGCAGGGCCAACACAGATAGACAGACAACATTCACACTCACATTCAAACATCCATCCATCCATCCATTTTCTACCGCTTGTTCCCTTTTGGGGTCGCGGGGGGCGCTGGCGCCTATCTCAGCTACAATCGGGCGGAAAGCGGGGTACACCCTGGACAAGTCGCCACCTCATCGCAGGGCCAACACAGATAGACAGACAACATTCACACTCACATTCAAACATCCATCCATCCATCCATTTTCTACCGCTTGTTCCCTTTCGGGGTCGCGGGGTGCGCTGGCGCCGATCTCAGCTACAATCGGGCGGAAGGCGGGGTACACCCTGGACAAGTCGCCACCTCATCGCAGGGCCAACACAGATAGACAGACAACATTCACACTCACATTCATCCCGCAAAAAGGAGCACCCACATTTTTTTTTTTTTTTTAGCCCTGAAATGATATCAAAAGATGGGGGATATTTTGGTATGTTTCCAGTTGTAAAATTTAAAAAAAAAACAAATAAAATAAAATAAACGGTGTCATTATATATGTAGGGGCTCCCCGAACGTTTTGACTCGGGGCCGCTTTGGCCCTAGTGTGTGGATGTGAGTGTGTTATCTGTGTTGGCCCTGCGATGAAGTGGCGACTTGTCCAGGGTATACGCCGCCTTCCACCCAATTGTAGCTGAGATAGGCACCAGCGGCTCCGCCACCCCCAAAGGGAATAGAAAACGGATGGATATATATATATATATATATATATATATATATATATATATATATATATATATATATATATATATATATATATATATATATATATATATATCGGAAAATAGGTAAGGTCAGGAAAAGCACAGAGGCTATAACATCCCTACAAGCCTCTTTCGCAGGTTTCCCTCCTTTTCAGGGGATTTTATTAAATTGATTTGGTCAGGAAAAAAATAACAAAAAGGTTATTTCACCCCTACAATTCTGTTTCGCAGGTTTCCCTGTTCTTCAGGGGATTTTATTAAATTGATTTGGTCAGGGGAATAATCACAAAGGCTAATTCATCCCTACCAGCCTGTTTTGCATGTTTCCCTGCTCTTCAGGGGACTTTAATAGATGGATTTGGTCAGAAAAAAATACAGGGGCTATTTCATCCCTACAAACCTGTTTTGCGGGTTTCCCTCCTTTTCAGGGGATTTTATTAAATCTATTTGGTCAGGAAAAAAATAACAAAAAGGTTATTTCACCCCTACAATTCTGTTTCGCAGGTTTCCCTGTTCTTCAGGGGATTTTATTAAATTGATTTGGTCAGGGAAAAAACACAAAGGCTATTTCATCCCTACCAGCCCGTTTAGTAGGTTTCCCTGCTCTTCAGGGGATTTTAATAAATGGATTTGGTCAGAAAAAATACAGGGGCTATTTCATCCCTACAAGCCTGTTTTGCAGGTTTCCCTCCTTTTCAGGGGATTTTATTCAATTGATTTGGTCAGAAAAAAAAACCCACAAAGGCTATTTAATCCCTACAATTCTTTTTCACAGGTTTCCCTGCTCTTCAGGGGATTTTAACAAAATTGATTTGATCAGGGGAAAAACACAAAGGCTAATTCATCCCTACCAGCCTGTTTTGCATGTTTCCCTGCTCTTCAGGGGACTTTAATAAATGGATTTGGTCAGAAAAAATACAGGGGCTATTTCATCCCTACAAGCCTGTTTCACATGTTTCCCTGCTTTTCAGGGGCTTTTATTAAGTTGATTTGGTCAGGGAAAAAACACAAAGGCTATTTCATCCCTAAAAGCCTCTTTCGCAGGTTTACCTGCTCTTCAGGGGATTTTAATTAATGGATCTGGTCAGAAAAAAAACAGGGTCTATTTCATCCCGACAAGCCTGTTTCGCAGGCTCCCCTGCTCTTCAGGGAATTTTTTAAATGGATTTGGCCAGAAAAAATACAGGGGCTATTTCATCCCTTTAAGACTGTTTCGCAGGTTTCACTTTCTCTTCTGGGGATTGTATTAAATGGATTTGGTCAGAAGAAAACGCATGGGCTATTTCATCCCCACAAGCCTATTTCACAGGAGTCCCTGCTCTTCAGGGGATTTTATTACATCCATTTGGTCAGGAAAAAAAACAGAGCCTATTCCACCCCTACAAGCCTGATTCGCAGGTTTCTCTGCTCTTCGGGGGATTTTATTAAATCAATTTGGTCAGGGAAAAACACAGATGCTATTTCATCACTACAAGCCTGTTTCACAGGTTTACCTGCTCTTCAAGGGATGTTATTTAATCGATTTGGTCAAGAAAAATCACAGAGGCTATCTCATCCCCACAAGCCTGTTTCACAGGTTTCCCTGCTCTATAGGGGTATTTATTAAATCGATTTGGTCAGGGAAAAAAAAGGCTATTTCATCCCTCCAACCCTATTACACAGGTTTCCCTGGTCTTCGGGGGATTTTATGAAATCGATTTGGTCAGATAAAAACACAGGGGCTATTTTCATCCCGACAAGCCTGTTTCACAGGTTTCCCTGCTCTTCAGGGGATTTCATTAAATCAATTTGGTCAGAAAAAAAACACAGGGGCTATTTTCATCCCGACAAGCCTGTTTCACAGGTTTCCCTGCTCTTCCGGGGATTTTATTTTAGTGCTGTTTACAGCTGTGCTCTAAAGGGTGAGCGTTAAGGTGGTGTGGTCATACTGACTACCAACACATTGGTCTAACTACGCACTGAAAAATGTTGGGTTATTTTGGCAACCCAATGTATGGGTTGCTAGTGTTGAGTTAGCGTATTGGGTTAGTTTTATAAAGACTAACCCATTTTCTGGGTTATAGGGCTATTATTTTAACCCAATTTCTGGGTTGTCGAGGTTATGCACCATTTTAGGGTAGTTTTCCAAAGAGTAATCCATTTTTAAATTCAAGGCTTTTTTTAATGAAAAATTATTTTGTTTTTGTTTTTTAAAGGCGACTATATTACTAATGTTCTTGGGTGATAATTATAAATATACATATATATGTGTGTGTGTGTATATATATATATATATATATATATATATATATATACATATATATATATGTATATATGTACACACACACACACACATATATATGTATGTGTATATATATATATGTATATATATATATACGCACATATTTTGTATGTATGCACACACACACACACACACAAACACACACACACACACACACACACACACACACACACAAACACACACACACACACACACACACACACACACACATAAATCTACATATATATATATATATACACGCACATATATAATGTACTTTTTTTGTTTTTTTTAATTATTATTATTTAACATGACATGTTTTTTTTTCTTTTCATGATAGAACATGATAAAAAAAATTATAAGCATGATAAAATGATGAACATGATGTGTTTTTACTATTATTTTTTCTGTTCATGCTAAAACATGAAAAAAAGTTACATATGATTAAAATGATGAACATGATGTTTTTTAATTGATATTGTTATTTAGTCTGTTAATGATAAAACATGATTTTAAAAAAGGATAAAGATGATAAAATCGATAAACATGAAATGTTTTTTTTTTTTTCTGTTCATGATAAAACGAAAAAATTATATACATGATAAAATGATAATACAGTTAAAATTGTGAGATTTTTCAAAATGGACATTTATATTGAATGTACACGGTTTATTTTTTATTATTATTATTTTTCTGTTCATGATAAAACATGATAAAAATGATGAACATGACATTTTTATTCATTGTTTTAATTTTTTCTGTTTATGATAAAACATGATAAAAATGATTAACATGATAAAATGATGAACATGATATGTCTATTATTATTATTATTTCCGTCCATGATAAAACATGACAAATATGATAAAAATGATAAACATGATAAAAAGATAAACATTATATGTTTTTTAATTAATATGATTATTTCTTCTGTTCATGATAAAACATGATAAAAACTGATAAACATGATAGAAGGGTAAACTTGATTAGATTTTTTCTTAATATTATTATTTTTTCTTTTCATGATAAAACATGATACACAAAATGACAAACATGATAAAAATGATAAACATGACATGTTTTTTGTTTATTTTTTATCTATTTTTTTCTGTTCATGATAAAACATGATAAAAAATGATAAACATGACATGTTTTTTGTTATTCTTTTGTTATTTTTTTCTGTTCATGATAAAACATGATGAAATGATAAACATGCCTTTTTTAATTATTATTTTGTTCCGTTTATGATAAAACATGATAAAAAATGATGAACATGATAAAATTATAAACATGATATGATATTTTTTTTCTGTTCATGATAAAACGTGATAAAACATGATAAACATGATAAAAATGATAATTATGACATATTTTTGTATTTTTTATGATCTTTTTTTCTGTTCATGATAAAACACGATAAAAATAATAAACATGACATTTTTTTTGTGTTGTTTTTATAATTTTTTTCCGTTCATAATAAAACGTGATAAAAAAATAATAAACATGATTAAAATAATAAACATGATGTATTTTTTTAATTATTATTATTATTATAGTTATTATTTTTTCTGTTCATGATAAAAATGTTAAACATGACATGGTTTTTGTTTATTTTTTTATTATTTTTTTCTGTTCATGATAAAACATGATAAAAAATCATAAACATGACATGTTTTTTGTAAATTTTTTGTTATTTTTTTCTGTTCATGATAAAACATAATGAAATGATAAACATGACTTTTTTTAATTTATAATTTTTTTCTGTTCATGATAAAACATGATAAAAAATGATGAACATGATAAAATTATAAACATGATATGATATTTTTTTCTGTTCATGATAAAACATGATAAAAAATGATAAACATGACATGTTTTTGTTAATTTTTTGTTATTTTTTTTCTGTTCATGATAAAGCATGATGAAATGATAAACATGATAGAATTATAAACATATGATATTTTATTATCATTATTTTTTTTTCTGTTCATGATAAAACACAATAAAAATAATAAACGTGACATGTTTTTTGTGTTGTTTTTATAAATTGTTTCTGTTCATTATAAAACGTGATAAAAAATGATAAACATGATAAAATGATAAACATGATATGATTTTTATTATTATTATAGTTATTATTTTTTCTGTTCATGATAAAAAATTATAAACATGATAAAAATGATAAACATGACATTTTTTTGTTTATTTGATTTTTTCCGTTTATGATAAAACATGATAAAAAATGATTAACATAATAAAATTGATAAACATGACATGTTTTTTGTTATTTTTTCTGTTCATGATAAATCATGATTAAAAAAATGATAAACAGAATACAAATGATAAACATGATAATAAAAAAAGAATATACAGACTGCAAAGAGTGCATATTTGAGCAATTTTGTAATAATCATTTATTAAAAATCATTAAAGTAACATGAAGACGCTCGTTTCCATTACTTCCAGGCAGTGACGTCACAACGAGCTAGGAGGAGGACGCTATATATTCCCAAAGAGCCCCCTGGTGGACAGATGCATACATGCAGGCTGCAGAAGGAAAATATCATTTTTAATGATTCGGGCGTCCATTGAAGGTTTGGCGGTGTCACTGCGCCCTCTAGCGGATATCATGAAGAACACCCTCGCAACTTCAACTCTTTATTATTATTATATTTCATGCTGCCAGTTGTGTCAACTTTTATTATTCGTGACAAAAGTTTTATTATATCTTAGTGACAGCTCACAACTATTTTCTGCAGTCATTTATTGTAATTTTTCTAGTAAAATTACAGTATTATCCTGTGAATCAACGCTTATTTTGTGTGAAATATCAGTTTTAATTGTTCAGTCATTGTTTGTAACGATACAGTAAATTATTACAATATGTCATTTTTGTACTGTTAAAGTACATTTTGATTACAGTGAAAAAATATTGTTACATATTGTGAGACCGCTTGCTTTATTTTTACATTGTATTTACAAAAAGAACCACAAAAAAAATACATAAATGACAAGTGTGCCTTGCTTTTTTTGAAGAATGACAGTCAAAGATCCTCTATATGTGAAAACAAATATTCGCTGTTTTTGAGGACTTATAAAAAAATAACGCTCGTCAAATGTCCTTGATATTGCAACTAATATTTGCTGTTTTTAAGCGCTGACCACAAAAAGCTAATCAAAGATCCTCTATGTGAAAAATGTGACCTGCTCTTATTGAGAACCAACTGCAAAAAACGCTAGTCAAAGATCTCCTATAAATATAAGAATGTGTTGTTTTTAACAAGCAAACATTTTTTAAGGACTAATTAAAAAAAAGATAGTCCAAGATCCACTTTTTGATCTTTGCTGTTTTTGAGGACTGCTAAAAACTATTCAAAGATTGCTTGAATTACACCTGTGCCCTGCTGTTTTTGAGCATATAACCCTCATCAAAGATCCTCAATATAAAAAAAGTTGTGTCGCTTTTTTAGAACCAAATACAAATAAACATGTCGAAGATCCTCTATATAACAACTATGACTTGCTGTTATTGAGAATGAAATGCAAAAACGCTAGTCATGTATATATATATATATATATATATATATATATATATATATATATATATATATATATATATATATATATATATATATATATATATTAAAGGTTTTTAAGGACCAACAAAAAAAGCTAGTCCAAGATCCACTTTTTGATCTCTGCTGTTTTTGAGGACTGCTAAAAACTATTTAAAGGTTGCTTAAATTACACCTGTGACCTGGTGTTTTTCAGCATGAAAACCCCTCATCAAAGATCCTAAATATGAACAAATAGTTGCCGTTTTTAAGAACCGACTGCAAATACACTTATCAAAGATCCTCTATATGACAAGGGGGACTTGCTTTCATTGAGATTGAAATGCAAAAACGCTAGTCAAATGTAAATTTTTTTAAAAGTTTTTTTTAAGGACCAACCAAAAAAAACTAGTCCAAGATCCACCTTTTGATCTCTGCTGTTTTTGAGGACTTTTACATTTTTTACAAATATTTTTTCAATTACACATGTCCCCTGCTGTTTTTATCATAAAACCCCTCATCAAAGATCGTCAATATAAAAAAAAAATTATTTGCCGTTTTTAAGAACCAACCGCAAATATACTTATCAAAGATCCTCTATATGACAAGTGGGACTTGCTGTTATTGAGATTGAAATGCAAAAATGCTAGTTAAAGATTTTTTTTTTTTTAAAGTTATTTTTATAGACAAACCAAAGAAAAGCTAGTCCAAAATCCACTTTTTGATCTCTGCTGTTTTTGAGGACTTTTAAAAACGATTTAAATATTTTTAAAATTACACATGTGCCCTGCTGTGTTTTTTTTTAGCATAAAAACCCTCATCATAGATCCTCATTATAAATTGTTTTTGTTGCTGTTTTTAAGAACCAACCGCAAATATACTTATCAAAGATCCTTTATGTGACAAATGGGACTTGCTGTTATTGAGATTGAAATGCAAAAATGCTAGTTAAAGATTTTTTATTTTTTAAGTTATTTTTATAGACCAACCAAAGAAAAGCTAGTCCAAAATCCACGCTGTTTTTGAGGACTTTTAAAAACTATTTAAATATTTTTAAAATTACACATGTGCCCTGCTGTTTTTTTAGCATAAAAACCCTCATCAAAGATCCTCAATATACATTTTTGTT
Organism: Nerophis ophidion; assembly: GCF_033978795.1. Lineage (NCBI taxonomy): Eukaryota > Metazoa > Chordata > Actinopteri > Syngnathiformes > Syngnathidae > Nerophis > Nerophis ophidion. Next base: position 84,170,020 of record NC_084613.1, read on the forward strand.
GTTGCTGTTTTTAAGAACCGACCGCAAATATACTTATCAAAGATCCTCTATATGACAAGTGTGACTTGCTGTTATTGAGATTGAAATGCAAAAACGCTAGTTAAAGATTTTTTTTTAAAGTTATTTTTATAGACCAACCATAGAAAAGCTAGTCCAAAATCCACTTTTTGATCTGTGCTGTTTTTGAGGACTTTTAAAAACAATTTAAATATTTTTTAAAATTACACATGTGCCCTGCTGTTTTTTTTGGCATAAAAACCCTCATCAAAGATCCTCAATATACATTTTTTTTGTTGCTGTTTTTAAGAACCGACCGCAAATATACTTATCAAAGATCCTCTATATGACAAATGGGACTTGCTGTTATTGAGATTGAAATGCAAAAACGCTAGTTAAATTATTTTTTTAAGTTATTTTTATTGACCAACCAAAGAAAAGGTAGTCCAAAATCCACTTTTTGATCTGTACTGTTTTTGAGGACTTTTAAAAACTATTCAAATATTTTTTAAATTACACATGTGCCCTGTTGTTTTCTTAGCATAAAAACCCTCATCATAGATCCTCAATATACATTTTTGTTGTTGCTGTTTTTAAGAACCGACCGCAAATACACTTGTCGAAGATCCTCTATATGACAAGTGTGACTTGCTTTTATTGAGATTGAAATGCAAAAACGCTAGTCGAATTTACATTTTTTTTTTAAAGTTGTTGTTATGGACCAACCAAAAAAAAGCTATTCCAAGATCCACTTTTTGATCTGTGCTGTTTTTGAGGACTTTTAAAAACTATTTAAATATCTTTAAAATTACACATGTGCCCTGCTGTTTTTTTTAGCATAAAAAAAACCCTCATCAAAGATCCTCAAAATACATTTTTGTTGTTGCTGTTTTTAAGAACCGACCGCAAATATACTTATCAAAGATCCTCTATATGACAAATAGGACTTGCTGTTATTGAGATTGAAATGCAAAAACGCTAGTTAAAGATTTTTTTTTAAAGTTATTTTTATAGACCAACCAAAGAAAAGCTAGTCCAAAATCCACTTTTTGATCTGTGCTGTTTTTGAGGACTTTTAAAAACGATTTAAATATTTTTAAAATTACATATGTGCCCTGCTGTTTTTTAGCATAAAAACCCTCATCAAAGATCCTCAATATATATTTTTTTTGTTGCTGTTTTTAAGAACCGACCGCACATATACTTATCAAAGATCCTCTATATGACAAGTGTGACTTGCTGTTATTGTGATTGAAATGCAAAAACGCTAGTTAAAGATTTTTTTTAAAGTTATTTTTATAGACCAACCAAAGAAAAGCTGCTTTTGAGGACTTTTAAAAACTATTCAAATATTTTTAAAATTACACATGTGCCCTGCTGTTTTTTTCACATAAAAACCCTCATCAAGGATCCTCAATATCCTTTTTTGTTGTTGCTGTTTTTAAGAACCGACCGCAAATATACTTATCAAAGATCCTCTTTATGACAAGTGGGACATGCTGTTATTGAGTTTGAAATGCAAAAACTATGGTTAAAGATTTAAAAAAAAAAAAAAAGTTATTTTATAGACCAACCAAAGAAAAGCTGCTTTTGAGGACTTTTTAAAACTATTCAAATATATTTAAAATTACACATGTTGCCCTGCTGTTTATTTTAGCATAAAAACCTTCATCAAAGTACCTCAAAATAAACATTTTTTTTTTGCCGTTTTTAACAACCGACCACAAATATACTTATCAAAGATCCTCTATATGACAAGTGGGACTTGCTGTTATTGAGATTGAAATGCAAAAACGCTAGTCAAAGATTTTCTTTTTTAAAGTTGTTTTTAAGGACCAACCCAAAAAAAGCTGGTCCAAGATCCACTTTTTGATCTGTGCTGTTTTTGAGGACTTTTAAAAACTATTCAAATATTTTCAAAACTACACATGTGCTCTGCTGTGTTTTTTTTAGCATAAAACCCCTCATCAAAGATCCTCAATATGCATTTTTGTTGTTGCTGTTTTTAAGAACCGACCGCAAATATACTTATCAAAGATCCTCTATATGACAAGTGGGACTTGCTGTTATTGAGATCGAAATGCAAAAACGCTAGTTAAAGATTTTTTTTTCTAAGTTATTTTTATAGATAAACCAAAGAAAAACTAGTCCAAAATCGACTTTTTGATCTCTGCTGTTTTTGAGGACCTACTACAAAAAAAAAGGTGCTGCAAGTCTTTGATTGGTCAACAATGATTTTTTTCGACGTCCTCCCATTGGACGCCCCGACTGGGCCAGGATGCTGACCTCCTGCGTGGGCCAGCAGACATCCAGCACCACCCTTATGGTGGAGGATGAGCAGGCCCATAAGGGAGCAGACAATTCCTGGGGCCAACTTTCAAACACCAATGGCAACCTCTAAAAGCTCTAAAAGCTCTAAAAGCCTGTCTTTGTCCGCCCCCAAAGCCGCCGTGTCGCTCCCCAGCACCATTGTCGGCTCAAAGCTCATAAATTTGTCGCAGGACTGATTAAACATCACGCGAATTGAAACACTAAAGATCTTGTCTGGGTCCCCCACCTCAGGGCAAGGGTGGGGACAATGGTCCATTCAGGGGGGGCTCCGGCCATGCGGGGCCCCCTCCATATGTGATGCAAGGTGGCCCCAGTGAGGGCCACAAAGGAGCAGGTGACAGGGAAGATGGCTGCGGGGTCACAGGACGAGCAAACAACATCAGTGGGGGGGCGGGAAAACACGGCGACACGCCGCCCACCCACCGACTTGCTCTTTAACTCTTGTGACCATATAAGGACGTCTCCAGACCATGTGACACTTGGACAAAAATACTTCTTCTTTTCACCGGAGAGTCAAGGTTTCGTCCTTTCCACCCAGAAAAGTAAGTCATGAAATCATCTATTTGGGGGTAGGAAGAAAAAAAAAAAGGAGCAACATGTTCACGCTAAACCAGGCTGACTGCAAAAAAGCTGGTCAAAGATCCTCCATTTAACAAATGATCTTCGCTTTTGTGATTTTTACAAGAGAAAATCAAAAATTCTCCGTATAACCAACACTCTTAGCTTTTGTGATTAAAAAAATACATAAGTAAATATATAAATACGTATTTCCCTACGATGAGATGGCGACTTGTCCAGGGTGTACCCCGCCTTCCGCCCGATTGTAGCTGAGAGAGGCAACAGGATGGATGGATGGATGGATAAATAAATTTTTTGTTTTTAAAAGGTCAAAGATCCTCCATACAACTAACAATCTTCGATTTTGTGATTTTTGCATGACAAAAACAACTAGTCAAAGACCCTCCATACTAGTCAAAGACCCTCCATGAAAACGGCATTTTTTTTCAACAAATAATCTTCGCTTTTGTGATTTTTACAAGACAAGATATAGTAAAATATCCTGCATATAACCAACAATCTTTGCTTTTGTGATTTTTGCATTACAAAAACAACTAGTCAAAGACCCTCCATACTAGTCAAAAACCCTCCATGAAAACGGCAATTTTTTTTCAACAAATAATCTTCGCTTTTGTGATTTTTACAAGACAAAAAATACTTAAATATCCTACATATAACCAACAATCTTTGCTTTTGTGATTAAAATAAAAAAATAAATAAAACAAAAGGCTGACTGCAAAATAGCTGGTCAAAGATCCTCCATTTAACAAATGATCTTCGCTTTTGTGATTTTTACAAGAGAAAATCAAAGATTCTCCATATAACCAACACTCTTAGCTTTTGTGATTAAAAAAATATACATAAATATATAAATACATATTACCCTACGATGAGATAGAGACTTGTCCAGGGTGTACCCCGCCTTCCGCCCGATTGTAGCTGAGAGAGGCACCAGGATGGATGGATGGATGGGTAAATACATTTTTTATTTTTAAAAGGTCAAAGATCCTCCATACAACTAACAATCTTTGATTTTGGGATTTTTGCATGACAAAAACAACTAGTCAAAGACCCTCCATTAAAACGGCAAATATTTTTTTAACAGATAATCTTGGCTTTTGTGATTTTTACAAGAGAAAAACTAATCAAAGATTCTCCATATAACCAAAAATCTTAGCTTTTGTGATTAAAAAATACATAAATATTTAAATAAAAAAAAATTTAAAGGTCAAAGATCCTCCATACAACTAACAATATTTGATTTTGTGATTTTTGCATTACAAAAACAACTAGTCAAAGACCCTCCATACTAGTCAAAGACCCTCTGTGAAAACGACATTTTTTTTCAACAAATAATCTTCGCTTTTGTGATTTTTACAAGACAAAAACTACTTAAATATCCTACATATAACCAACAATCTTTGCTTTTGTGATTAAAATAAAAAAATAAATAAATAAATAAAACAAAAGGCTGACTGCAAAATAGCTGGTCAAAGATCCTCCATTTAACAAATGATCTTCGCTTTTGTGATTTTTACAAGACAAAAACTACTTAAATATCTTCCATTTAACCAACAATCTTTGTTTTTGTGATTAAAATAAATAAAAAAAAATAAAAAAATAAAAAAAGTCAAAGATAAACCAAATTGACTGCAAAATAGCTGGTCAAAGATCCTCCATTTAACAAATTATCTTCACTTTTGTGATTTTTACAAGAGAAAATCAAAGATTCTCCATTTAACCAACAAGCTTAGCTTTTGTGATTAAAAAAAAATACATAAATATATAAATACATATTGCCCTACGATGAGATGGCGACTTGTCCAGGGTGTACACAGCCTTCCGCCCGATTGTAGCTGAGAGAGGCACCAGGATGGATGGATGGATGGATAAATACATTTTTTATTTTTAAAAAGGTCAAAGATCCTCCATACAACTAAAAATCTTTGATTTTGTGATTTTTGCATGACAAAAACAACTAGTCAAAGACCCTCCATACTAGTCAAAAACCCTCCATGAAAACGGCAATTTTTTTCAACAAATAATCTTCGCTTTTGTGATTTTTACAAGACAAAAAATAGTAAAATATCCTACATATAACCAACAATCTTTGCTTTTGTGATTAAACTTTTTTTTTTTTAAAAAAAACAAAAAAAAAGGCTGACCGCAAAACAGCTGGTCAAAGATCCTCCATTTAACAAATGATCTTCGCTTTTGTGATTTTTACAAGAGAAAATCAAAGATTCTCCATATAACCAACACTCTTAGCTTTTGTGATTAAAAAAATATACATAAATATATAAATACATATTGCCCTACGATGAGATGGCGACTTGTCCAGGGTGTACCCTGCCTTCCGCCCGATTGTAGCTGAGAGAGGCACCAGGATGGATGGATGGATGGATAAATACATTTTTTGTTTTTAAAAGGTCAAAGATCCTCCATACAACTAACAATCTTTGATTTTGGGATTTTTGCATGACAAAAACAACTAGTCAAAGACCCTCCATAGTAGTCAAAGACCCTCCATGAAAACGGCATTTTTTTTCAACAAATAATCTTCGCTTTTATGATTTTTACAAGACAAAATATAGTAAAATATCCTGCATATAACCAACAATCTTTGCTTTTGTGATTAAAAAAAAAAATAATAATAATAATAATTAAAAAAAAGGCTGACTGCAAAACAGCTGGTCAAAGATCCTCCATTCAACAAATGAGCTTCGCTTTTGTGATTTTTACAAGAGAAAATCAAAGATTCTCCATATAACCAACAATCTTAGCTTTTGTGATTAAAAAAAATATACATAAATGTATAAATACATATTGCCCTACGATGAGATGGAGACTTGTCCAGGGTGTACCCCGCCTTCCTTCCGATTGTAGCTGAGAGAGGCACCAGGATGGATGGATAAATACATTTTTTGTTTTTAAAAGGTCAAAGATCCTCCATACAACTAACAATCTTTGATTTTGGGATTTTTGCATGACAAAAACAACTAGTCAAAGACCCTCCATTAAAACGGAAAATATTTTTTTAACAGATAATCTTGGCTTTTGTGATTTTTACAAGAGAAAAACTAATCAAATATTCTCCATATATCCACAAATCTTAGCTTTTGTGATTAAAAAATACATAAATATTTAAATAAAAAATTTTTTAAAGGTCAAAGATCCTCCATACAACTAACAATCTTTGATTTTGTGATTTTTGCATTACAAAAACAACTAGTCAAAGACCCTCCATACTAGTCAAAAACCCTCCATGAAAACGGCAATTTTTTTTCAACAAATAATCTTCGCTTTTGTGATTTTTACAAGACAAAAAATACTTAAATATCCTGCATATAACCAACAATCTTTGCTTTTGTGATTAAAATAAAAAAATAAATAAAACAAAAGGCTGACTGCAAAATAGCTGGTCAAAGATCCTCCATTTAACAAATGATCTTCGCTTTTGTGATTTTTACAAGAGAAAATCAAAGATTCTCCATATAACCAACAATCTTAGCTTTTGTGATTAAAAAAATACATAAATATATAAATACATATTGCCCTACGATGAGATGGCGACTTGTCCAGGGTGTACCCCGCCTTCCGCCCGATTGTAGCTGAGAGAGGCACCAGGATGGATGGATGGATGGATAAATACATTTTTTATTTTTAAAAAGGTCAAAGATCCTCCATACAACTAAAAATCTTTGATTTTGTGATTTTTGCATTACAAAAACAACTAGTCAAAGACCCTCCATACTAGTCAAAAACCCTCCATGAAAACGGCAATTTTTTTCAACAAATAATCTTCGCTTTTGTGATTTTTACAAGACAAAAAATAGTAAAATATCCTGCATGTAACCAACAATCTTTGCTTTTGTGATTAAAAAAAAAAATAATAATAATAATAAAAAAAAAGGCTGACTGCAAAACAGCTGGTCAAAGATCCTCCATTTAACAAATGATCTTCGCTTTTGTGTTTTTTACAAGAGAAAAACTCATCAAAGATTCTCCATATAACCAACAATCTTAGCTTTTGTGATTAAAAAAATATACATAAATATATAAATATATATTGCCCTACGATGAGATGGCGACTTGTCCAGGGTGTACACCGCCTTTCGCCCGATTGTAGCTGAGAGAGGCACCAGGATGGATGGATGGATGGATAAATACATTTTTTGTTTTTAAAAGGTCAAAGATCCTCCATACCACTAACAATCTTTGATTTTGGGATTTTTGCATTACAAAAACAACTAGTCAAAGACCCTCCATACTAGTCAAAAACCCTCCATGAAAACGGCAATTTTTTTTTCAACAAATAATCTTCGCTTTTGTGATTTTTACAAGACAAAAACTACTTAAATATCCTACATATAACCAACAATCTATGCTTTTGTGATTAAAAAAAAAAAAAAAAAAAAGGCTGACTGCAAAACAGCTGGTCAAAGATCCTCCATTTAACAAATGATCTTCGCTTTAGTGATTTTTACAAGAGAAAATCAAAGATTCTCCATATAACCAACAAGCTTAGCTTTTGTGATTAAAAAAATATACATAAATATATAAATACATATTGCCCTACGATGAGAGGGAGACTTGTCCAGGGTGTAACCCGCCTTCCTTCCGATTGTAGCTGAGAGAGGCAACAGGATGGATGGATGGATGGATAAATACATTTTTTGTTTTTAAAAGGTCAAAGATCCTCCATACAACTAACAATCTTTGATTTTGGGATTTTTGCCTGACAAAAACAACTAGTCAAAGACCCTCCATGAAAACGGCATTTTTTTTCAACAAATAATCTTCGCTTTTGTGATTTTTACAAGACAAAATATAGTAAAATATCCTGCATATAACCAACAATCTTTGCTTTTGTGATGAAAAAAAAAAATAATAATAAAAAAAAAAAGGCTGACTGCAAAACAGCTGGTCAAAGATCCTCCATTTAACAAATGATCTTCGCTTTTGTGATTTTTACAAGAGAAAATCAAAGATTCTCCATATAACCAACACTCTTAGCTTTTGTGATTAAAAAAATACATAAGTAAATATATAAATACATATTGCCCTACGATGAGATTGCGACTTGTCCAGGGTGTACCCCGCCTTCCGCCCGATTGTAGCTGAGAGAGGCACCAGGATGGATGGATAAATACATTTTTTTATTTTTAAAAGGTCAAAGATCCTCCATACAACTAACAATCTTTGATTTTGTGATTTTTGCATTACAAAAACAACTAGTCAATGACCCTCCATACTAGTCAAAGACCCTCCATGGAAACGGCATTTTTTTTCAACAAATAATCTTCGCTTTTATGATTTTTACAAGACAAAATATAGTAAAATATCCTGCATGTAACCAACAATCTTTGCTTTTGTGATTTAAAAAAAAAATAATAATAATAATAATAATTAAAAAAAAGGCTGACTGCAAAACAGCTGGTCAAAGATCCTCCATTCAACAAATGAGCTTCGCTTTTGTGATTTTTACAAGAGAAAATCAAAGATTCTCCATATAACCAACAATCTTAGCTTTTGTGATTAAAAAAAATATACATAAATGTATAAATAAATATTGCCCTACGATGAGATGGAGACTTGTCCAGGGTGTACCCCGCCTTCCGCCCGATTGTAGCTGAGAGAGGCACCAGGAAGGATGGATAAATACATTTTTTGTTTTTAAAAGGTCAAAGATCCTCCATACAACTAACAATCTTTGATTTTGGGATTTTTGCATGACAAAAACAACTAGTCAAAGACCCTCCATTAAAACGGAAAATATTTTTTTAACAGATAATCTTGGCTTTTGTGATTTTTACAAGAGAAAAACTAATCAAATATTCTCCATATATCCACAAATCTTAGCTTTTGTGATTAAAAAATACATAAATATTTAAATAAAAATTTTTTTAAAGGTCAAAGATCCTCCATACAACTAAAAATCTTTGATTTTGTGATTTTTGCATTACAAAAACAACTAGTCAAAGACCCTCCATACTAGTCAAAAACCCTCCATGAAAACGGCAATTTTTTTTCAACAAATAATCTTCGCTTTTGTGATTTTTACAAGACAAAAAATACTTAAATATCCTACATATAACCAACAATCTTTGCTTTTGTGATTAAAATAAAAAAAATAAATAAAACAAAAGGCTGACTGCAAAATAGCTGGTCAAAGATCCTCCATTTAACAAATGATCTTCGCTTTTGTGATTTTTACAAGAGAAAATCAAAGATTCTCCATATAACCAACAATCTTAGCTTTTGTGATTAAAAAAATACATAAATATATAAATACATATTGCCCTACGATGAGATGGCGACTTGTCCAGGGTGTACCCCGCCTTCCGCCCGATTGTAGCTGAGAGAGGCACCAGGATGGATGGATGGATGGATAAATACATTTTTTGTTTTTAAAAGGTCAAAGATCCTCCATACAACGAACAAGCTTTGATTTTGAGATTTTTGCATGACAAAAACAACTAGTCAAAGACCCTCCATTAAAACGGCAAATATTTTTTTAACAGATAATCTTGGCTTTTGTGATTTTTACAAGAGGAAAACTAATCAAAGATTCTCCATATAACCAAAAATCTTAGCTTTTGTGATTAAAAAATACATAAATATAAAAATACATTTTTTTTTTTTAAAAAGGTCAAAGATACTCCATACAACTAACAATCTTTGATTTTGTGATTTTTGCATTACAAAAACAACTAGTCAAAGACCCTCCATGAAAACGACAATTTTTTTTCAACAAATAATATTCGCTTTTGTGATTTTTACAAGACAAAAAATTGTAAAATATCCTGCATATAACCAACAATCTTTGTTTTTGTGATTAAAATAAAAAAAATGATAAAACAAAAGGCTGACTGCAAAACAGCTGGTCAAAGATCCTCCATCTAACAAATAATCTTCGCTTTTGTGATTTTTGCAAGAGAAAAACTAATCAAAGATTCTCTATACAACCAAAAATCTTAGCTTTTGTGATTAAAAATATTCATAAATATATAAATGTATATATATTTTAAAAAAGTTTAAAGATCCTCCAAGCAACTAACAATCTTTGATTTTGTGATTTTTGCACGACAAAAACAACTAGTCAAAAACCCTCAATACTAGTCAAAGACCCTCCATAAATATAGCAAATATTTTTTTTTAGCAAATAATCTTCGCTTTTGTGATTTTTACAAGAGAAAAAATAGTCAAATATCCTCCATATACCCAATAATGTTTGCTTTTGTGATTAAAAAAAATACATAAATAAATATATATTTTTTTAAAAGTTTAAAGATCCTCCATGCAACTAACAATCTTTGATTTTGTGATTTTTGCACGACAAAAACAACAAGTCAAAAACCTTCCATACTAGTCAAAGACCCTCCATAAATATAGCAAATATTTTTTTTTGCAAATAATCTTCGCTTTTGTGATTCTTACAAGAGAAAAAATAGTCAAAGATCCTCCATATAACCAATAATATTTGCTTTTGTGATTAAAAAAAATGCATAAATAATATATATTTTTTAAAAAGATTTATGATCCTCCATGCAACTAACAATCTTTGATTTTGTGATTTTTGCACGACAAAAACAACAAGTCAAAAACCCTCCATAGATATAGCACTTTTTTTTTTTTTACAAATAATCTTCGCTTTTGTGATTTTTACAAGAGAAAAAATAGTCAAATATCCTCCATATAACCACATAATGTTTGCTTTTGTGATAAAAAAAAATACATAAATAAATATCTATTTTTGAAAAAGATCATCGATCCTCCATGCAACCAACAATCTTTGATTTTGTGATTTTTGCACGACAAAAACAACTAGTCAAAAACCCTCCATACTAGTCAAAGACCCTTCATAAATATAGCAAATATTTTTTGGGCAAATAATCTTCGTTCTTGTGATTTTTACAAGAAAAAAAATAGTCAAAGATCCTCCATATAACCATATAATATTTGCTTTTTTCCTTTTTTTTGTCATGAAAATGGGATTTTTTTTTTGGTTTGTGCACTAATTGTATGTGTGTCTTGTGTTTTTTTATTTTGATTCAATTAAAAAAAAAAGAAAAAAAGAATTTAAAAAAAGAAAAAAAAAGAAAAAAAAGAAAAAAAATAACAATAAAAAAATTAATAAAAATCTTCTGCGGCCCGGTGGTTGGGGACCACTGCTCTATAAGACAAATAATCGTCGCCGCTTTTCCTGGTCAGGCTTGGGCCTGCAGTGTAGTTTAATCTTCATGTCCAAGTTTGTTACAGTGAAGAAGTCTCACTAAGTCATAGAAATATTTATATTTGATTAGAAAAACACAAATATATCTTTAATCCCATATCAGCTTCGTCTTCACACCTGAAAAGATCCTCCTGTGAGCGTGCAGGAAGACAAATGTGAGTCCCGGAGGCCCAGATGCCAACAAGAGGGAGGACTGAGATGTTTGCTCACTATTCTTATGCTTAAAGCCAAAACCCTCCTTTTGAACGCTTGTTTGCACAGCTTTCAGCAGCACAATCAACCCAAAGTAGAAACTTTCAGCAGCACAATCAACCCAAAGTAGAAACTTTCAGCAGCACAATCAACCCAAAGTAGAAACTTTTAGCAGCACAATCAACCCAAAGTAGAAACTTTCAGCAGCACAATCAACCCAAAGTAGAAACTTTTAGTAGCACAATGGCAATAAAACACTTTCAGTAAACCACTTTGGTGCGTGCATGTAAAAAAGAAGGATTTTTTTATTTTTTTTATGGTATGTCCTCTGCAGTGGACATTTGTACTAACTATAAGTATGTAAAAATGTCCACAACTGTGGACATTTGTACAAACTTAAGTATGTATAAATGTCCATTACAGTGGACATTTGTACAAACTATACAATTAAGAAATGTCCATTACAATGGACATTTGCACAAACTATAAGTATGTATAAATCTCCACTACACTGGACATTTTTACAAAATTAATTATGTAAAAACGTCTTTTTACAAACTTAAGTATGTATAAATGTCCATTACAGTGGACATTTGTACAAACTACACAATTAAGAAATGTCCATTACAATGGACATTTGCACAAACTATAAGTATGTATAAATCTCCACTACACTGGACATTTTTACAAAACTAATTATGTAAAAACGTCTTTTTACAAACTTAAGTATGTATAAATGTCCATTACAGTGGACATTTGTACAAACTACACAATTAAGAAATGTCCATTATAATGGACATTTGCACAAACTATAAGTATGTATAAATGTCCACTACACTGGACATTTTTACAAAATTAATTATGTAAAAACGTCTTTTTACAAACTTAAGTATGTATAAATGTCCATTACAGTGGACATTTGTACAAACTACACAATTAAGAAATGTCCATTACAATGGACATTTGCACAAACTATAAGTATGTATAAATGTCCACTACACTGGACATTTTTACAAAACTAATTATGTAAAAACGTCTTTTTACAAACTTAAGTATGTAAAAATGTCCATTACAGTGGACATTCGTCCAAACTTAAGTGTGTAAAAATGTTGTTGTTTTTAAATTTAAGTATGTAAAAATGTCCATTACAGTGGACATTTGCACAAACTATAAGGATGTAGAAATGTCCACTACAGCAGATATATTTAAAAACTTAAGTATGTAAAAATGTCCACTATAGTGGACATCTGTCCAAACTATATGTAAAAATGTCCACTGCAGTGGACATTTTTATAAACTTAAGTATGTAAAAATGTCCGTTACAATGGACATTTGCACAAACTATAAGTATGTATAAATGTCCACTACAGCAGACATGTTTACAAACTTAAGTATGTAAAACTTCTTTTTACAAACTTAAGTATGTATAAATGTCCACTACAGTGGATATTTGTACAAACTATAAGTATGTATAAATGTCCACTACACTGGACATTTTTAAAAAATTAATTATGCAAAAACGTATTTTTACAAATTTAAGTATGTAAAAATGTCCATTACAATGGTCATTTGCACGAACTATAAGTATGCATAAATGTCCACTACACTGGACATTTTTACGAAATTAATCATGTAAAAACGTCTTTTTACAAACTTAAGTATGTAAAAATGTCCATTACAGTGGACATTCATCCAAACTTAAGTATGTCAAAATGTTGTTGATTTTTTAAACTTAAGTATGTAAAAATGCCCATTACAGTGGACATTTGTACAAACGTAAGTATGTAAAAATGTCCATTAAAATGGACATTTGCACAAACTATAAGGATGTAGAAATGTCCACTACAGCAGACATTTTTACAAACTTAAGTATGTAAAACTTCTTTTTACAAACTTAAGTATGTAAAAATGTCCATTACAGTGGACATCTGTCCAAACTATATGTAAAAATGTCCACAACTGTGGACATTTGTACAAACTTAAGTATGTATAAATGTCCATTACAGTGGACATTTGTACAAACTATAACATTTAAAAATGTCCATTACAGTGGACATTTTCACAAACTATAAGTATGTATAAATGTCCACTGCACTGGACATTTTTACAAAATTAATTATGTAAAAACGTCTTTTTACAAACTTAAGTATGTAAAAATTTCCATTACAGTGGACATTCGTCCAAACTTAAGTATGTAAAAATGTTGTTGTTTTTTTAAACTTATGTAAAAATGCCCATTACGGTGGACATTTGTACAAACTTAAGTATGTAAAAATGTGCATTACAATGGACATTTGCACAAACTATAAATATGTATGAATGTCGACTACAGCAGACATTTTTACAAACTTAAGTATGTAAAACTTATTTTTACAAACTAAAGTATGTAAAAATGTCCACTACACTGGACATTTTTACGAAATTAATCATGTAAAAACGTCTTTTTACAAACTTAAGTATGTAAAAATGTCCATTACAGTGGACATTCATCCAAACGTAAGTATGTCAAAATGTTGTTGATTTTTTAAACTTAAGTATGTAAAAATGCCCATTACAGTGGACATTTGTACAAACGTAAGTATGTAAAAATGTCCATTAAAATGGACATTTGCACAAACTATAAGGATGTAGAAATGTCCACTACAGCAGACATTTTTACAAACTTAAGTATGTAAAACTTCTTTTTACAAACTTAAGTATGTAAAAATGTCCATTACAGTGGACATCTGTCCAAACTATATGTAAAAATGTCCACAACTGTGGACATTTGTACAAACTTAAGTATGTATAAATGTCCATTACAGTGGACATTTGTACAAACTATAACATTTAGAAATGTCCATTACAGTGGACATTTTCACAAACTATAAGTATGTATAAATGTCCACTACACTGGACATTTTTACAAAATTAATTATGTAAAAACGTCTTTTTACAAACTTAAGTATGTAAAAATGTCCATTACAGTGGACATTCGTCCAAACTTAAGTATGTAAAAATGTTGTTGTTTTTTTAAACTTATGTAAAAATGCCCATTACGGTGGACATTTGTACAAACTTAAGTATGTAAAAATGTGCATTACAATGGACATTTGCACAAACTATAAATATGTATGAATGTCCACTACAGCAGACATTTTTACAAACTTAAGTATGTAAAACTTATTTTTACAAACTAAAGTATGTAAAAATGTCCACTACACTGGACATTTTTACGAAATTAATTATGTAAAAACGTCTTTTTACAAACTTAACTATGTAAAAATGTCCATTACAGTGGACATTCATCCAAACTTAAGTATGTCAAAATGTTGTTGATTTTTTAAACTTAAGTATGTAAAACTTCTTTTTACAAACTTAAGTATGTAAACATGTCCATTACAGTGGACATCTGTCCAAACTATATGTAAAAATGTCCACTGCAGTGGACATTTTTATAAACTTAAGTATATAAAAACATCGTTTTACAAACTATAAGTATGTAAAAATGTCCACTACAAAGGACATTTGTGCAAACTATAACTATGTGAAAATGTCCATTACAGTGGACATTTGTAGAAACTATAAAATTTAAAAATGTCCATTACAGTGGACATTTGCACAAACTATAAGTATGTATAAATGTCCACTGCACTGGACATTTTTAAAAAATTAATTATGTAAAAACGTCTTTTTACAAACTTAAGTATGTAAAAATGTCCATTACAGTGGACTTTCGTCCAAACTTAAGTATGTAAAAATTATGTCGATTTTTTAAACTTAAGTATGTAAAAATGCCCATTACAGTGGACATTTGTACAAACTTAAGTATGTAAAAATGTCCATTACAGTGGACATTTGCACAAACTATAAGTATGTATAAATGTCCACTACACTGGACATTTTTACAAAATTAATTATGTAAAAATGTATTTTTACAAACTTAAGTATGTAAAAATGTCCATTACAGTGGACATTCGTTCAAATTTAAGTATGTAAAAATGTTGTTGTTTTTTTAAACTTAATTATGTAAAAATGTCCACTACAGCAGACATTTTTACAAACTTAAGTATGTAAAGCTTATTTTTACAAACTAAAGTATGTAAAAATGTCCACTACACTGGACATTTTTACAAAATTAATTATGTAAAAATGTCTTTTTACAAACTTAAGTATGTAAAAATGTCCATTACAGTGGACATTCATCCAAACTTAAGTATGTCAAAATGTTGTTGATTTTTTAAACTTAAGTATGTAAAAATGCCCATTACAGTGGACATTTGTACAAACTTAAGTATGTAAAAATGTCCATTACAATGGACATTTGCACAAACTATAAGGATGTAGAAATGTCCACTACAGCAGACCTTTTTACAAACTTAAGTATGTAAAACTTCTTTTTACAAACTTAAGTATGTAAAAATGTCCATTACAGTGGACATCTGTCCAAACTATATGTAAAAATGTCCACTGCAGTGGACATTTTTATAAACTTAAGTATGTAAAAACGTCTTTTTACAAACTATAAGTATGTAAAAATGTCCACTACAAAGGACATTTGTGCAAACTATAAGTATGTGAAAATGTCCATTACAGTGGACATTTGTAGAAACTATAAAATTTAAAAATGTCCATTACAGTGTGTGTAAATGTCCACTTTAATGGACATAATTACATACTTAAGTTTGTAAAAAAAATATATATATATTTTTTTTACATACTTACAGTTTGTACAAATGTCAACTGTAATGGACATTTGTTTTTGGTCCACTTATGTTGTCAAATTTACAAAAATCAAGGCAAAAAAGAACCGATTAATGCGAAAATACAGTTGTCAACTGTAATGGACATTTTCTTCAGGTCAATGTCTTTTTGGGAAAAGCCCTTTTGTGTAAAAGCACACATGTCCACTACAGTGGACAGGTGTTCCTCATCAAATAATGCACCAAACTGGAAAGCAGCACACCGTAAATATGAATTTAGAAAATATTTATTTATGCTTTTCCTTCACAAAAGAAATATAGAACTCCAAAGAAGATTCCCTTTGAAGGCATACTAAGTGTAAAATAGGATTTGTGGACATAGAATATGAACTTCTACCTTCTACATTTTCAAATACAATCACAAAAATGTGTCACAAATACAAAAAAAAATGTGCAAAGTCCAAAGTGCGGCCCGGGGGACATTTTTTACGGCACATTTTTAAAATACAATTGAAAAAAATTAAAAATATAAAAAGTGGTATAAAAGAGAAAACGGGTGAAATGTAACAAGAAATAGTTGCAATGTTGACTCTTATAACACAAAGCTGCCATGCAGGCTGTTTCTTTATTTAAAAAATAATAATGAATCAAAATCAATGTTATTATGAATTATTGACCTATTCAAAGCTTCGATTACGTCACATTAAATATTCCACTTTGAGATATTTTTTGGGGGATATGTTGCATATTTTGTGTTTTGCCATATAAAAAACTGAGCTGTTTTTTTTTTTTTTTTAAAGGGCCTTAAACAAACAAATAAAAAACAACAATAACACTTAAAATTGACGGATAAATCCGAAGTTGATCTCGAGATTATTGTGCTAAAAGTAAACAGTAAAAAAAAAAGTATAATTTATTTTTTAACACTTTAATAAGTAGGACACTTTTGGATCCCCAATTATTTTAGTGCGATTTGTTTTTAAGTGTCATTGCTCAAAAAATAATAATGAATCAAAATCCAAAATTAAGGCTTCAATTACTATATAATCTCAAATATTCCACCTAAAAAAGTTATTGGGTGAAAATATTGCAAATTTTGTGTTTTTTCCCTTTTTTTTTTTTGTCTAATGTTGATCTACAGCAGGGGTCACCAACACCAGGTCGCCCGTAAGGACCAGATGAGTCGCCCACTGGCCTGTTCTAAAAATAGCTCAAATAGCAGCACTTACCAGTGAGCTGCCTCAATTTTTTAAATTGTATTTATTTACTAGCAAGCTGGTCTCGCTTTAGTCGACATTTTAAATTCTAAGAGAGACAAAATTCAAATAGAATTTGAAAATCCAAGAAAATATTTTAAAGACTTGGACTTTGCTTGTTTAAATAAATTCATTTACTTTTTTACTTTGCTTCTTATAACTTTCAGAAAGACAATTTTTGAGAAAAAATACAACCTTAAAATGATTTCAGGATTTTTAAACACATATACTTTTTTTACCTTTTAAATTCCTTCCTCTTCTTTCCTGACGATTTAAATCAATTTTCAAGTAAATTTATTTTTGTTATTGTAAAGAATAATAAATACGTTTTAATTTAATTCTTCATTTTAGCTTCGAATTATTTCTTCAAACTTATGATTAAAATTTAAAAACAAATATTCTGGCAAATCTAGAAAATTTGTAGAATCAAATTTAAATCTTATTTTAAAGTCTTTTGAATTTCTTTTAAAATTTGTGTTCTGGAAAATATAGAAGAAGTAACGATTTGTTACTTTGTTAGAAATATAGTTTGGTCCAATTTTTTATATATTTTAACAAACTTATTTAAAACATGTCATCAAAATTTTAAAATTAATCTTAATCAGGAAAAATTACTAACGATGTTCCATAGATTATTTTTTAATTTTTTTCCCAAAAATTCGAATTAGCTAGTTTTTCTCTTATTTTTTTCGGTAGAATTTTGAATTTTAAAGAGTCAAAATTGAAGATAAACTTTGTATCAAATTTCAATTTTCATTTTTTTCGTGTTTTCTCCTCTTTTAACACGTTCAATTAAGTGTTTTAAAACGTTCTAAGTGTTTTTTTTTTTAGCATTTTTTTCATCATTTATTCTCTAGAAAAAACCTTCCGTAAAAGGAAAAAAAATATACGACGGAATGATGGACGGAAAAATCCCCATTTTTTTTATATATATAGATTTATTTATTAAAGGTAAATTGAGCAAATTGGCTATTTCTGGCAATTTTTTGAAGTGTGTATCAAACTGGTAGCCCTTTGCATTAATCAGTACCCAAGAAGTAGCTTTTGCTTTCAAAAAGGTTTGTGACCCCTGATCTGGAGATTTAAAACTTGCATAAGGGCGGTGTAGCTCGGTTGGCAGCGACTTGAGGGTTCCGGGTTCGATCCCCACTTCCGCCATCCTAGTCGCTGCCGTTGTGTCCTTGGGCAAGACACTGTACCCACCTGCTCCCAGTACCACTTACACTGGTTTAAATGTAACTTAGATATTGGGTTTCACTATCTAAAGCGCTTTGAGTCACTAGAGAAAAGCGCTATATAAATATAATTCACTTCACATAACAATGAAAACAAGCAGCGTTGGCCGGGTCCGCCTTTGGCCGCTGCCGCCGCTACTCAAGCCCTGGTCTAAGTCAGACCAACATAGAGGTTTTTATTTCATGTCTCCACGACATTTCTAACAGAAGTTACAAGCAGTTTTGTCTGGAAAAAGGTGACGGCTTTTTACAAAACTTTTATTTTGAAGGGGTAATTGCCAACTTCCTGTTGATTTTAACTGAAAGATGCCACCTATCAAAATGTAGGTCTAAGTGAGACCTACATTGAGGTTTTTGTTTCATGTCTGTCCGACATTCTTACCAGAAGTTAAAAGCAGTTTGATCTGTTTCCTCTTCCTAGGAGCAGTTTTTTCTGTGTTTTATTCAAAAATTGCAATAGAGCGCAATTTTGAGTTTTAAGGTTTGGTTTTCTCACTAGATCGCAATGTTTGCCAGTCCTGATGTGTGTGCCAAGTTTGGTGAGTTTTGAAGCATTTTAAGGGGGTCAAATTTCAGTTCAAAGAGGCAAAAATGGACTTTTTTGCGAAAATTTTTGTTCGGAAGGAGTTTTTGCCACACATTTTTAATATTTTCTTTGACCCAAACCCTTTGACCGTAGGCCTAAATATATATTTTTCATACATATATTTTATTGTTTTTTAAAAAATGAAAATGATGCAAATGGCCCCCGCCTGCTCTGATTTTTCAGTGTGCGGCCCTCAGTGGAAAAAGTTTGGACACCCCCGGTCTAAAAGTTGCTGGTTTGCTGGGCGGGGCGCTCGGGGAGAGCAAAGACTTTACTTGAAGGAAGAAAAGTGGAGCGCGTTGCTCCACAAGTCCGTCCAAGAGGCTGCCGGGTTCTGGAGGTTCTGGTAGCGAGGAGGCAGAGCGTGCTGCAGGGACTGGTAGGTCAGAGCCGGGAAGTGGATCCGAGGATGCGTGACTCTCTCCAAGCAGGCCTGGAAAGACTTCCCGTCCCGAAGCAGAAGCGGCACAACCACCCTGCGCAACATGGGGGGGTGCACCACCTCCAGGTCCAACAGCGCCCCTTCAGCCCGGCCCCTCTTCATCTTGTAGCGGTGGTTCTGGAACCAGATCTTGACCTGAGTGGGGGTCAGGCAGAGGATGCGGGCCAGGTGCTCTCTCTCCGGGCCGGACAAGTAGCGCTGCTGGCGGAACCGGCGCTCCAGCTCCAGGGTTTGGGCCTTGGAGAAAAGCACCCGCCGCTTTTTGTTCTTCTTCGCCGCGTCCGAAGGTTCGACTCCGGCCGACGCTTGGTGCGGCTCGGTGGAGTCCGGAGACGCTTCCAGGCTGCTGGCCTCGTCCCAGGCTGGCGGTGCGGAACATAACAACATGGACCGTTAGCTTCAGCATGGCGGGACTACAAAATATGCACTTGAATAAGTAGCTCATGAAGCTAAGTCTTTTAAGTCAGTGGACCCTGACCTTTTTGTTGCTGCGGACCGGGAGGGATTGGTAGAGGGGTTTTTTTTGTTTTTTTTGGGTTGGTGCACTAATTGTAAGTGTATCTTGTGTTTTTTATGTTGATTTAATTTAAAAAAAAAAAAAAAAAAAAATGTTTACAAAATTTTAAATAAATTTTAAATTAATAAAAAATTCAATCGAGCCCGGTGGTTGGGGACCACTGTTTTAAGTCAACTAGTCTTAACTAAATACAGTTAAATAAGTAAAAATTATAAAAATCATTTTATATAAGTACAAGTGAACAAATGCATTTAAATAATTGTAAGTGTATCTTCTGCTTTTTTATGTTGATTTAATAAACGTTTTTTAAAAATAAATACATGTTTTTAAAAAAATTTAAATTTTTTTTTTTAATTAATTAAAAATTCTTCTGCGGCCGGTACCAATCGAGCCCGGTGGTTGGGGACCACTGTTTTAAGTCAACTAGTCTTAACTAAATACTAAATACAGTTAAATAAGTAAAATACAATTTTTAAAAAATCATTTTAAATAAGTACAAGTGAACAAATGAATTTAGATAATTGTAAGTGTATCTTCTGTTTTTTTATGTTGATTTAATAAACATTTTTAAAAAATAAATACATGTTTTTAAATTTTTTTGTAAATTTTTTAAATTAATTAAAAATTCTTCTGCGGCCGCTACCAATCGAGCCCGGTGGTTGGGGACCACTGTTTTAAGTCAACTAGTCTTAACTAAATACAGTTAAATAAGTAAAAATAAAAAAATTAAAAATCATTTTAAATAAGTACAAGTGAACAAATGCATTTAAATAATTGTAAGTGTATCTTCTGCTTTTTTATGTTGATTTAATAAACATTTTTTTTAAATAAATATATGTTTTTAAGATTTTTAATTTTTTTTTATATTAATTAAAAATTCTTCTGCGGCCGGTACCAATCGAGCCCGGTGGTTGGGGACCACTGTTTTAAGTCAACTAGTCTTAACTAAATACAGTTAAATAAGTAAACATTTTAGAAATCATTTTAAATAAGTACAAGTGAACAAATGCATTTAAATAATTGTAAGTGTATCTTCGGCTTTTTTATGTTGATTTAATAAACTTTTTTTTTTAAATAAATACATGTTTTTAATTTATTTTTTTTATTTTTTAAATTAATTAAAAATTCTTCTGCAGCCGCTACCAATCGAGCCCGGTGGTTGGGGACCACTGTTTTAAGTCAACTAGTCTTAACTAAATACTAAATACAGTTAAATAAGTAAAAATTAAAATTTTAAAAATCATTTTAAATAAGTAAAAGTGAACAACTCCATTTAAATAATTGTAAGTGTATCTTCTGCTTTTTTATGTTGATTTAATAAACTTAAAAAAAATATATATACATGTTTTTAAAATTTTTTTTGAATTTTTTAAATTAATTACAAATTCTTCTGCGGCCGGTACCAATCGAGCCCGGTGGTTGGGGACCACTGTTTTAAGTCAACTAGTCTTAACTAAATACTAAATACAGTTAAATAAGTAAAAATAAAAAATTTTAAAAATCATTTTAAATAAGTACAAGTGAACGAATGCATTTAAATAATTGTAAGTGTATCTTCTGTTTTTTATGTTGATTTAATAAACTTTTTTTTAAATAAATAGATGTTTTTAAATATTTTTTTTAATTTTTTAAATTAATTAAAAATTATTCTGCGGCCGCTACCAATCGAGCCCGGTGGTTGGGGACCACTGTTTTAAGTCAACTAGTCTTAACTAAATACTAAATACAGTTAAATAAGTAAAAATAAAAAAAAATTAAATCATTTTAAATAAGTACAAGTGAACAAACCCATTTAAATAATTGTAAGTGTATCTTCTGCTTTTTTATGTTGATTTAATAAACATTTTTTTAAAATAAATACATGTTTTTAAATTTGTTTTTAAATTTTTTTAATTAATTAAAAATTCTTCTGCGGCCGGTACCAATCGAGCCCGGTGGTTGGGGACCACTGTTTTAAGTCAACTAGTCTTAACTAAATACTAAATACAGTTAAATAAGTAAAAATTAAAATTTTAAAAATCATTTTAAATAAGTAAAAGTGAACAACTCCATTTAAATAATTGTAAGTGTATCTTCTGCTTTTTTATGTTGATTTAATAAACTTTAAAAAAAAAAATATACATGTTTTTAAAAATTTTTTTGAATTTTTTAAATTAATTACAAATTCTTCTGCAGCCGGTACCAATCGAGCCCGGTGGTTGGGGACCACTGTTTTAAGTCAACTAGCCTTAACTAAATACTAAATACAGTTAAATAAGTAAATATAAAAAAAATTGAAATCATTTTAAATAAGTACAAGTGAACAAATGCATGTAAATAATTGTAAGTGTATCTTCTGCTTTTTTATGTTGATTTAATAAACTTTTTTTTTTAAATAAATATATGTTTTTGAAAAATGTTTTAAATTTTTTAAATTAATTAAAAATTCTTCTGCGGCTGGTACCAATCGAGCCCGGTGATTGGGGACCACTGTTTTAAGTCAACTAGTCTTAACTAAATACTAAATACAGTTAAATAAGTAAAAATAAAAAAAATTAAAATCATTTTAAATAAGTACAAGTGAACAAACCCATTTAAATAATTGTAAGTGTATCTTCTGCTTTTTTATGTTGATTTAATAAACATTTTTTTTAAATAAATACATGTTTTTAAATTTGTTTTTAAATTTTTTTAATTAATTAAAAATTCTTCTGCGGCCGGCACCAATCGAGCCTGGTGGTTGGGGACCACTGTTTTAAGTCAACTAGTCTGAACTAAATACTAAATACAGTTAAATAAGTACAAATAAAAATAAAAAGAAATAATTTTAAATAAGCACAAGTGAACAAATGCATTTAAATAATTGTAAGTGTGTATTCTGCTTTTTTATGTTGATTTAATAAACATTTTTTTTAAATAAATACATGATTTTAATTTTTTTTTTTTTTTTTTTTTAATTAATTAAAAATTCTTCTGCGGCCGGTACCAATCGAGCCTGGGGGTTGGGGACCACTGTATCTTCTGCTTTTTTATATAAACATTTTTGAAAAATAAATACATGTTTTTAAAAACATTTTTAATTTTTTTTAAATTAATTAAAAATTCTTCTGCGGCCGGCACCAATCGAGCCCGGTGGTTGGGGACCACTGTTTTAAGTCAACTAGTCTTAACTAAATACTAAATACAGTTAAATAAGTAAAAATAAAAATTTTAAAAATCATTTTAAATAAGTACAGGTGAACAAATGCATTTAAATAAGTAATAAACCTAACTAAATTAATTTCATTATGTCGTAACTAAAATAAGAAATGCAGTTAAGCAGGTATAATGAGTAAAATAAAAATATATAATTAAGTAATTATGAATAAAACAATTAAAAACTAGTTAAATAGTTATGTAATAAAACTAAATTCAGATAAAAAGTATAGTTAAATAGGTATAAAGAGTAATATAAAAATATATAATCAAATAAATCTAAGTGTAATGAAAAATACAACTATTTGAATATTATATAATAAAACGAGGTAGATTAAGTCAATTATATCATAATTACAATAGAACAAATACAGTTAAACAAGTATGAATAAAATAAAACATATATAATTAAATAATTATAAGTAAAATCAATTTGATAACTAGTTAGATAAGTATGTCAAAAAACTAAGTAATTTAATTGAACTATGTCATAACTAAAATAAAAAATAGAGTTAAATAGGTATAATGTATAAAATAAAAAAATATATAATTAGATAATTATAAATAAAATAAAATTAAAAACCAGTTAAATAATTATGAAAAACTCAGTAAATTAAGTGAAATGATGTCTTGACTAAATTAAAAAAAATACAGTTAAATGGGTTTGATGAATAAAATAAGAAGTATATAATCAAATAAGTAAAAGTGCAATAAAATTAACAACTAGTTCATTAATTATGAAAAACTCGGTAAATTAAGTAAAATGATGTCCTTAATAAATAAAAATACAGTTAATGGGGTATAATCAATAAAATAAAAAGTATATAATTAAGTAATTATAAGTAAAATAAAATTAACAACTTGTTAAATAATTATGAAAAACTAAGTCAATTAAGTGAATTATGTAAAAACTAAATATAAAAAATTGAATAGGTTAAAAGAGTAATGTAAAAATATATTAGGTAAGTAAAATTTGAAAAAATAAATAAATAAATGTTAAGAAATTGTGTAAGAAAACTAATTAAATTTAATCAATTATGTCATAAATAAATTAAATAAAAAATGCAGTAAACTAAGTTCTGTCACTAAAATAAAAAATAAAATAAAGCAGTACAGAAAAGAAATATAAGTAAGGTTAAAAAACAAATAAAAAAGTACATAATAAAACAAAGTCAACTTATGTCATAACTAAATTACAAAAATACAGTTGTACAGGTATAATGAGTAAAATAAAAATATATAATTTAACAATTATAAGTAAAATTAAATTAAAACTACTTCAATAATTATGAAAAACTAAGAAAATTAAGGGAATTATGTCATAACTGAATAAAACAAATACAGTTAAATATGCACAAAGAGTAATGTAAAAATATAAAAGTAAATATAACTATAAGTAAAATTTGAAAAAATACAGTTTAAAATAGTTAAGTAATTATGTAATAAAACGAAGTAAATGGGATCAATTATGTCATTACTAAGTGAAAAATGCAGTAAACTAAAATTTTTTTACTAAAATGAAAAATAAAATAATGCAGACAAAGAAATATAAGTAAAATTAAAAAACAAAAAAGTTATTACATAATAAAAAAAAATAAAATTATGTCATTACTAAATAAAATATAGATTTAAGTATGTGACAAAACTAAACTAACTATATATATATAT
>NC_084613.1:84194913-84273529 GCF_033978795.1 Nerophis ophidion
GGTCCGTAAAATCATCAAAAAGTTCAGAGAATGATATTATGGACCTTTGATCCCTCAGGCGGTACTGCATAAAACACCCACATCAGTGTGTAAAGGAAATCACCACGTGGGCTCAGGAACACTTCATAAAACCACTGTCAGTAACTACAGTTGGTCGCTACATCTGTAAGTGCGAGTTTTATTCTTATAATATTGGGAACAATTTCTCATATTCTTTCTGATTCTTTAATATTGCAATATATTCTCGTAAAAATATTACTTTATGTAAAAATATTACTTTCTCCTTTTTAAGTAACATTACGACTATTTTCATTAAAATTTCCTACATTTTAAGCTTTTCTCTTAGAGTTATTACTTTATGTAAAAATATTACTTTTTAATGCAAAATGGTGACATTTGTCGTATAAAATTCTGACATTTATCACAATGTTGCACATTTTTTTGTCGTTCTTGTTAACTAGTGACATTTTAAACATTTCTGATTATTATCATTATATTGCAGAAATTGTACAGTTTTCTTATAAAATTGGAGACAATTTCTCATATTGTTTCTGTTTCTGTAATATTGCAATATTTTATCGTAAAAATATTACTTTATGTAAAAATATTACTTTTTACTTTTTTTTAAAAAATTGGGAATTTTTTTCGAGTAACATTACGACTATTTTTATTAAAATTTCCTATATTTTAAGCTTTTCTCTTAAGTTATTACTTTATGTAAAAATATTACTTTTAATGCAAAATGGTGACATTTGTCGTATAAAATTCTGACATTTATCACAATGTTGCACATTTTTTTGTCGTTCTTGTTAACTAGTGACATTTTTAAAATTTCTGATTATTATCATAATATTGCCAAAATTGTACAGTTTTTCTTAGAAAACTGTGACTTTTGTCGAGTAAAATTACGACTCTTTTCATAAAATTGCCAACATTTTAAGCTTTCCTTGTAAAATTGCGACTCTTATTCACTATAGAATTCCAACTTTTATCATAATATTGCACAAATGTTCCGTTTTTCTTGTAAAATTCCAACTTTTATCATAATATTGCACAAATGTTCCGTTTTTCTTGTAAAATTTCGACTTGTGTTGTGTAAAATGACGACCTTTATTATGACTGCCAAAATGTTTAGTTTTTTTTTATGAAATTACGACTGTTATTGATTACAATTCCAACTTTTATCATAATATTGCACAAATGTTGCGTTTTTCTTGTCAAATTTCGACATGCGTTGAGTAAAATGACGACTTTTATTATATTACTGCCAAAATTCTATGTCCTTTTTTTTTTTTTTTTCTTTGTCATGAAAAACGGACGTTTTTGTCATGAAAAAGGGAGGTTTTTGTGGTTGGTGCACTAATTGTAAGTGTATATTGTGTTTTTTATGTTGATTTGATTTAAAAAAAATAAAATAAAAAAATGTTTTTTTATTTTCTTTATTTTTTTATAAAAATTAATAAAAAATTATTCTGCGGCCCGGTGGTTGGGGAACCCCTGAAATACAAGAGTGTGTGTGAATGTGAGTGTGTGTGTTTTTGTGTCTATCTGTGTTGGCCCTGCGATGAGGTGGCGACTTGTCCAGGGTGTACACTGCCTTCTGCCCGATTGTAGCTGAGATAGGCACCAGCGCCCCCCCGTGACCCCAAAGGGAAAAAGCGGTTGAAAATGGATGGATGGATGGAAAAACCTACTACAAACAAAATATTCCCAAAAAAAAAAAAAAAAACGAAAACGAAAAACAGTCTTTTTCTCGCAATGTTTTGACTTTTTTTCTTATAAAATTGGGAACAATTTCTCATATTGTTTCTGTTTCTGTAATATTGCAATATGCTCTTGTAAAAATACTACTTCATGTCAAAATATTTTCAACTTTTTTTTTTAAAATTGGGAATTTTTTCCAAGTAACATTTCGACTATTTTATTAAAATTTCCCTACATTTTAAGCTTTTCTCTTAAAATTAATAATTTATGTAAAAATATACTTTTTAATGCAAAATGGTGACATTTGTCGTATAAAATTCTGACATTTATCACAATGTTGCACATTTTTTTGTCGTTCTTGTTAACTAGTGACATTTTAAACATTTCTGATTATTATCATAATATTGCCAAAATTGTACAGTTTTCTTATAAAATTGGAAACAATTTCTCATATTGTTTCTGTTTCTGTAATATTGCAATATTTTATCGTAAAAATACTACTTTATGTAAAAATATTACTTTTTTTTTAAAAATTGGGAATTTTTTTCGAGTAACGTTACGACTATTTTATTAAAATGTCCTATATTTTAAGCTTTTCTCTTAAAGTTATGACTTTATGTAAACATTTTACTTTTTAATGCAAAATGGTGACATTTGTCGTATAAAATTCTGACATTTATCACATTGTTGCAAATTTTTGGGTCGTTCTTGTAAACTAGTGGCATTTTAAACATTTCTGATTATTATCATAATATTGCCAAAATTGTACAGTTTTCTTATAAAATTGGAAACAATTTCTCATATTGTTTCTGTTTCTGTAATATTGCAATATTTTATCGTAAAAATACTACTTTATGTAAAAATATTACTTTTTACTTTTTTTTAAAAAATTGGGAATTTTTTTTGAGTAACATTACGACTATTTTATTAAAATGTCCTACATTTTAAGCTTTTCTCTTAAAGTTATTACTTTATGTAAAAATATTACTTTTTAATGCAAAATGGTGACATTTGTCGTATAAAATTCTGACATTTATCACATTGTATCCAATTTTTTTGTCATTCTTGTTAACTAGTGACATTTTAAAATGTTTTGATTATTATCATAATATTGCCAAAATTGTAAAGTTTTCTTATAAAATTGGAAACAATTTCTCATATTCTTTCTGTTTCTGTAATATTGCAATATTTTATCGTAAAAATATTACTTTATGTAAAAATATCACTTTTTACTTTTTTTTTTAAAAATTGGGAATTTTTTTCGAGTAACATTACGACTATTTTTATAAAAATTTCCTACATTTTAAGCTTTTCTCTTAGAGTTATTACTTTATGTAAAAATATTACTTTTTAATGCAAAATGCTGACATTTGTCGTATAAAATTCTGACATTTATCACAATGTTGCTAATTTTTTTGTCGTTCTTGTTAACTAGTGACATTTTAAAATGTTTATTAAAATGTCCTATATTTTATTGTAAAAATATTACTTTATGTAAAAATATCACTTTTTACTTTTTTTTTTAAATTGGGAATTTTTTTGGATCAACATTACGACTATTTTATTAAAATTTCCTACATTTTAAGCTTTTCTCTTAAAGTTATTACTTTATGTAAAAATATTACTTTTTAATGCAAAATGGTGACATTTGTCGTATAAAATTCTGACATTTATCACAATGTTGCACATTTTTTTTGTCGTTCTTGTTAACTAGTGACATTTTAAACATTTCTGATTATTATCATAATATTGCCAAAATTGTAAAGTTTTCTTATAAAATTGGAAACAATTTCTCATATTGTTTCTGTTTCTGTAATATTGCAATATTTTCTCGTAAGAATATTACTTTATGTAAAAATATTACTTTTTCTTTTTTTTTAATAAAAATGGGAATTTTTTTCGAGTAACATTACGACTATTTTTATTAAAATTTCCTACATTTTAAGCTTTTCTCTTAAAGTTATGACTTTATGTAAAAATGTTACTTTTTAATGCACAATGGTGACATTTGTCGTATAAAATTCTGACATTTATCACAATGTTGCAATTTTTTTTCGTCGTTCTTGTCAACTAGTGACATTTTTAGAAAATACTGATTATTGTCATAATATTGCCAAATTGTAAAGTTTTCTTATAAAATTGGAAACAATTTCTCATATTGTTTCTGTAATATTGCAATATTTTATCGTAAAATATTACTTTATGTAAAAATATTACTTTTTAATTTTTCTGATAAAATTGGGAATTTTTTTTCAAGTAGCATTACGACTATTTTTATAAAAATTTCCTACATTTTAAGCTTTTCTCTTAGAGTTATTACTTTATGTAAAAATATGACTTTTTAATGCAAAATGGTGACATTTGTCGTATAAAATTCTGACATTTATCACAATGTTGCACATTTTTTTGTCGTTCTTGTTAACTAGTGACATTTTAAACATTTCTGATTATTGTCATAATATTGCCCAAATTGTACAGTTTTCTTATAAAATTGTGACTTTGGTCAAGTAAAATTACGACTCTTTTCATAAAATTGCCAACATTTTAAGCTTTCCTTGTAAAATTGCGACTCTTATTCACTATAGAATTCCAACTTTTCTCATAATATTGCACAAATGTTAAATTTTTCTTGTAAAATTTCGACTTGCGTTGAGTAAAATGACGACCTTTATTATAACTACCAAAATGTTTAGTTTTTTTATGAAATTGCGACTGTTATTGAGTAAAATTCGAACTTTTATCATAACATTGAACAAATGTTCCGTTTTTCTTGTCAAATTTCGACACGCGTTGAGTAAAATGACGACTTTTATTATATTACTGCCAAAATTCTAAGTTTTTCTTGTGAAATTGTGACCTTTTTCTTGTTCAATTCCAAGTCATTTTTCACAACAAGCTTTTTTGTATTTGCATAATATGTATATATTATTAATGTTGTAAATACACATCTTTATATATCTAGAAAGGCTGGTCCTAAAGAGGGAGGCATTTTTCTCAGGTCTCAAGAAGGTAACAAATACAAGAGTGTGTGTGAATGTGAGTGTGTGTGTGTGTGTGTGTGCAAAAACGAAAAGCCGTTTATCAACAACACCCAGAAATTGACTTGGATTCATTATTATTTTTTGAACAATAAAAGTTTTTAAAATGATATGGACTTTGATTGGCAACACTAAATGGTCCCTAGTGTGTGAATGTGAGTGTGAATGTTGTCTATCTGTGTTGGCCCTGCGATGAGGTGGCGACTTGTCCAGGGTGTACACTACCTTCCGCCCCATTGTAGCTGAGATAGGCACCAGCGCCCCCCGCAACCCCAAAGGGAACAAGCGGTAGAAAATGGATGGATGGATGGATGGGAAAACCAACTACAAACAAAAAAATTCCAAAAAAAAACAAAATAAAACAAAAACGAAAAGCAGTCTTTTTCTCGCAATGTGTCGACTTTTTTTCTTCTAAAATTGGGAACAATTTCTCATATTCTTTCTGTTTCTGTAATATTGCAATATTTTCTCGTAAAAATATTACTTTTTCCTTTTTTTTTATAAAAATGGGGAATTTTTTTCGAGTAACATTTCAACTATTTTATTAAAATTTCCTACATTTTAAGCTTTTCTTTTAAAGTTATTACTTTATGTAAAAATATTACTTTTTAATGCAAAATGGTGACATTTGTCGTATAAAATTCTGACATTTATCACATTGTATCAAATTTTTTTGTCATTCTTGTTAACTGGTGACATTTTAAACATTTCTGATTATTATCATAATATTGCCAAAATTGTACAGTTTTCTTATAAAATTGTGATTTTTGTCGAGTAACATTACGACTATTTTCATAAAATTGCCAACATTTTAAGCTTTCCTTGTAAAATTGCAACTTTTTTCTCAGGTCTCAAGAAGGTAACAAATGCAAGTGTGTGTGTGTGTGTGTGTGTGTGTGTGTGTGTGTGTGTGTGTGTGTGTTGACCCGCCTCCTCTACAAGAAAGATGGGCTATCAGGCTGCTTCTTGGTGCCCTGCTGGGTAAAAAGGTGGTTTTCAAAGATTCCTCCAGAAGTGAGCTGAGGTTCACCAAGCAGTCGGGGGGCAAGTGGACTCGGAGTCTTTGCGCCGTGTCGTCCCCAACAAAACCCCCCCTCCCACCGTCCTCGTCCTCACGGAGAGGCAGGACGTCATCTGTCAAACCCTCGTGAAAAGTTCACTCTCTTTAAAGCGTGCTGGGACCCCAAAAAAAAAGGGAGGTCACGTTTCCAAGGTAACGTCAAGAAGGTTTTTCTAATCGGGTCAGGAAACACGAGTCCTGGTGCGAGTCCGACAGAGCAGCAACATGTCCATCCTGACTATGACTACCTTTACACTGCAGAACCTAAATGGATTTTGTAGAAATCAGATTTTCCCCAGCTGTGAGTAAAATGTGAGCTTTATCAGACTCTGGTGTGAACGCCCACAGACCCCAATGTGGTCCCGGACAACTTCCCTCCAGGAGGTCTTATCTTTGTCCATGTGAGGTCGGATGAATCAAAAAAATGGAGCTGTTTGGCCACAGAGGAGGAGAAAAGGTGAGCCCTTTAATCCCAGGAACACCATACCTACCGCCAAGCATGGTGGTGGTAGTATTATGCTCTGGGCCTGTTTTGCTGCCAATGAAACTAGTGTTTTACAGCACGGGTGTCAAACTCTGGCCCGTGGGCAAAATGTGGCCCGCCGTTTAATTTCATTTGGCCCTTGAAGCAATGTCAAATTAATATTAGAGCTGTCACACCACATTCACCGCTAATACT
The DNA here is from genome assembly GCF_033978795.1 of Nerophis ophidion. Classification (NCBI taxonomy): domain Eukaryota; kingdom Metazoa; phylum Chordata; class Actinopteri; order Syngnathiformes; family Syngnathidae; genus Nerophis; species Nerophis ophidion. Next base: position 84,201,395 of record NC_084613.1, read on the forward strand.
CGCCAACCCTCCCCATTTTCCCGGGAGACTCCCGAAGTTTAGTGCCCTTCCCGAAAATCTCCCTGGGCAACAAGCGGTAGGAAATGGATGGATGGAAAAACCAACTACAAACAGAAAAATTCCCAAAAAACAACAACAACAAAAAAACGAAAAGTAGTGTAAATCTCGCAATGTGTCGACTTTTTTTTCTTATAAAATTGGGAACAATTTCTCATATTCTTTCTGTTTCTGTAATATTGCAATATTTTCTCGTAAAAATATTACTTTACGTAAAAAATTTTTTCGAGTAACTTCCTACATTTTAAGCTTTTCTCTTAAAGTTATTACTTTATGTAAAAATATGACTTTTTAATGCAAAATGGTGACATTTGTCGTATAAAATTTTGACATTTCTCACATTGTTACAAATTTTTGTTGTCGTTCTTGTAAACTAGTGACATTTTAAACATTTCTGATTATTATCGTAATATTGCCAAAATTGTAAAGTTTTCTTATAAAATTGGGATTTTTCTCGAGTAAAATTACGACTCTTTTCATAAAATTGCCAACATTTTAAGCTTTCCTTGTAAAATTGCGACTGTTATTCACTATAGAATTCCAACTTTTATCGATCAAGTGGCGACTTGTCCAGGGTGTAACCCGCCTTCCGCCCGATTCTCCCGATTTCCACCCGGACAACAATATTGGGAGCGTGCCTTTTCCCGAAGTTTAGTGCCCTTCCCGAAAATCTCCCTGGGCAACAAGCGGTATAAAATGGATGGATGGATGAATGGATGGAAAAACCAACTACAAACTAAAAAATTCCAAAAAAAAACAAAAACGAAAAGCAGTCTTTTTCTCACAATGTCGACTTTTTTTCCTATAAAATTGGGAACAATTTCTCATATTCTTTCTGTTTCTGTAATATTGCAATATTTTCTCGTAAAAATATTACTTTACGTAAAAATATTTTTTTTTATAAAATTGGGAATTTTTTTCGAGTAACAATTCCACTATCTTGTTAAAATTTCCTACATTTTAAGCTTTTCTCTTAAAGTTATGACTTTATGTAAAAATATGACTTTTTAATGCAAAATGGTGACATTTGTCGGATAAAATTCTGACATTTATCACATTGTTGCACATTTTTTTGTCGTTCTTGTTAACTAGTGACATTTTAAAAAATACTGATTATAATCATAATATTGCCAAAATTGTAAAGTTTTCTTATAAAATTGGGATTTTTGTCGAGTAACATTACGACTATTTTCATAAAATTGCCAACATTTTAAGCTTTCCTTGTAAAATTGCGACTGTTATTCACTATAGAATTCCAACTTTTTTCGATGAAGTAGCGACTTGTCCAGGGTGTAACCCGCCTTCCGCCCGATTCTCCCGATTTCCACCCGGACAACAATAATGGGAGCGTGCCTTTTCCCGAAGTTTAGTGCCCTTCCCGAAAATCTCCCTGGGCAACAAGCGGTAGAAAATGGATGGATGGATGGAAAAACCAACTACAAACAGAAAAATTCCCAAAAAACAACAACAAAAAAAACGAAAAGCAGTCTTTTTCTCGCAATGTGTCGACTTTTTTTTCTTATGAAATTGGGAACAATTTCTCATATTTTTTCTGTTTCTGTAATATTGTAATATTTTCTGGTAAAAATATTACTTTACGTAAAAATATGACTTTTTACTTTTTTTTTATAAAATTGGGAATTTTTTTCGAGAAATTTCCTACATTTTAAGCTTTTCTCTTAAAGTTATTACTTTATGTAAAAATATGACTTTTTAATGCAAAATGGTGACATTTGTCGTATAAAATTCTGACATTTATCACAATGTTGCACATTTTTTTGTTGTTCTTGTTAACTAGTGACATTTTAAACATTTCTGATTATTATCATAATATTGCCAAAATTGTAAAGTTTTCTTATAAAATTGGGATTTTTGTCGAGTAACATTACGACTATTTTCATAAAATTGCCAACATTTTAAGCTTTCCTTGTAAAATTGCGACTGTTATTCACTATAGAATTCCAACTTTTATCGATCAAGTGGCGACTTGTCCAGGGTGTAACCCGCCTTCCGCCCGATTCTCCCGATTTCTACCCGGACAACAATAATGGGAGCGTGCCTTTTCCCGAAGTTTAGTGCCCTTCCCGAAAATCTCCCTGGGCAACAAGCGGTAGAAAATGGATGGATGGATGGATGGATGGAAAAACCAACTACAAACAAAAAAATTCCAAAAAAAAACAAAAACGAAAAGCAGTCTTTTTCTCTCAATGTCGACTTTTTTTCCTATAAAATTGGGAACAATTTCTCATATTCTTTCTGTTTCTGTAATATTGCAATATTTTCTCGTAAAAATATTACTTTACGTAAAAATATTTTTTTTTATAAAATTGGGAATTTTTTTCGAGTAACATTTCCACTGTCTTATTAAAATTTTGTACATTTTAAGCTTTTCTCTTAAAGTTATTATTTTATGTGAAAATATTACTTTTTAATGCAAAATGGTGACATTTGTCGTATAAAATTCTGACATTTATCACAATGTTGCACATTTTTTTGTTGTTCTTGTTAACTAGTGACATTTTAAACATTTCTGATTATTATCATAATATTGCCAAAATTGTAAAGTTTTCTTATAAAATTGTGACTTTTGTCGAGTAAAATTACGACTATTTTCATAAAATTGCCAACATTTTAAGCTTTCCTTGTAAAATTGCGACTGTTATTCACTATAGAATTCCAACTTTTATCGATCAAGTGGCGACTTGTCCAGGGTGTAACCCGCCTTCCGCCCGATTCTCCCGATTTCCACCCGGACATCAATATTGGGAGCGTGCCTTTTCCCGAAGTTTAGTGCCCTTCCCGAAAATCTCCCTAGGCAACAAGCGGTAGAAAATGGCTGGATGGATGGATGGATGGAAAAACCAACTGCAAACAAAAAAATTCCAAAAAAACAAACAAAAAAAAACAAAAACGAAAAGTAGTCTTTTTCTCTCAATGTCGACTTTTTTTCCTATAAAATTGGGAACAATTTCTCATATTCTTTCTGTTTCTGTAATATTGCAATATTTTCTCGTAAAAATATTACTTTATGTAAAAATATTTTTTTTATAAAATTGGGAATTTTTTTCGAGTAACAATTCCACTATCTTATTAAAATTTCCTACATTTTAAGCTTTTCTCTTAAAGTTATTACTTTATGTGAAAATATTACCTTTTTAATGCAAAATGGTGAATTTGTCGTATAAAATTCTGACATTTATCACAATGTTGCACATTTTTTCGTCGTTCTTGTTAACTAGTGACATTTTAAACATTTCTGATTATTATCATAATATTGCCAAAATTGTAAAGTTTTCTTATAAAATTGGGATTTTTGTCGAGTAACATTACGACTATTTTCGTAAAATTGCCAACATTTTAAGCTTTCCTTGTAAAATTGCGACTGTTATTCACTATAGAATTCCAACTTTTATCGATCAAGTGGCGACTTGTCCAGGGTGTAACCCGCCTTCCGCCCGATTCTCCCGATTTCCACCCGGACAACAATATTGGGAGCGTGCCTTTTCCCAAAGTTTAGTGCCCTTCTCGAAAATCTCCCTGGGCAACAAGCGGTAGAAAACGGATGGATGGAAAAACCAACTACAAACAGAAAAATTCCCAAAAAACAACAACAAAAAAAACGAAAAGCAGTCTTTTTCTCACAATGTGTCGACTTTTTTTCTTATAAAATTGGGAACAATTTCTCATATTCTTTCTGTTTCTGTAATATTGCAATATTTTCTCGTAAAATTATTACTTTACGTAAAAATATTTTTTTTATAAAATTGGGAATTTTTTTCGAGTAACAATTCCACTGTCTTATTAAAATTTCCTACATTTTAAGCTTTTCTCTTAAAGTTATGACTTTATGTAAAAATATGACTTTTTAATGCAAAATGGTGACATTTGTCGTATAAAATTCTGACATTTATCACAATGTTACACATTTTTTTGTCGTTCTTGTTAACTAGTGACATTTAAAAAATTTCTGATTATTATCATAATATTGCTAAAATTGTAGTTTTCTTATAAAATTGGGATTTTTCTTGAGTAACATTACGACTATTTTCATAAAATTGCCAACATTTTAAGCTTTCCTTGTAAAATTGCGACTATTATTGACTATAGAATTCCAACTTTTATCATAATATTGCACAAATGTTCCATTTTTGTTGTAAAATTTCGACTTGCGTTGAATAAATTGACGACCTTTATTATAACTGCCAAAATGTTGTTTTTTTTATGAAATTGCGACTGTTATTGATTAAAATTCCAACTTTTATCATAACATTGCACAAATGTTCCATTTTTTTTGTAAATTTTCGACTTGCGTTGAGTAAAATGACGACTTTTATTATGACTGCCAAAATTCAAATTTTCTCTTGTAAAATTGTGACCTTTTTCTTGTTGCAATATCAACTAATTTTTCACAACAAGCTTTTTTATATTTGCATGGTTTGTATATATTATTCATGTTGTAAATACACATCTTTATATATCTAGAAAGGCTGGTCCTAAAGAGGGAGGCATTTTTCTCAGGTCTCAAGAAGGCAACAAATACAAGAGTGTGTGAATGTGAGTGTGTGTGTTTGTGTGTACAAAAACGAAAAGCCGTTTATCAACAACACCCAGAAATGGACTTTGATTCATTATTATTTTTTGGACAATAAAAGTTTTTAAAATGATATGGACTTTGATTGGCAACACTAAATGGTCCCTAGTGTGTGAATGTGAGTGTGAATGTTGTCTATCTGTGTTGGCCCTGCGATGAGGTGGCGACTTGTCCAGGGTGTAAATGCCTTCCGCCCGATTGTAGCTGAGATAGACACCAGCGCCCCCCGCGATCCCAAAGGGAACTAGCGGTAGAAAATGGATGGATGGATTGATGGATGGAAAAACCAACTACAAACAAAAAAATTCCAAAAAAAACTAACCAAAAAAAACCAAAAACGAAAAGCAGTCTTTTTCTCGCAATGTGTCGACTTTTTTTCTTATAAAATTGGGAACAATTTCTCATATTCTTTCTGTTTCTGTAATATTGCAATATTTTCTCGTAAAAATATTACTTTACGTAAAAATATTACTTTTTACTTTTTTTTATAAAATTGGGAATTTTTTTCGAGTAATTTCCTACATTTTAAGCTTTTCTCTTAAAGTTATGACTTTATGTAAAAATATTACTTTTAATGCAAAATGGTGACATTTCCATCCATCCATCCATTTTCTACCGCGTTGTATAAAATTCTGACATTTATCACAATGTTGCAAATTTTTTTGTTGTTCTTGTTAACTAGTGACATTTAAAAAAATACTGATTATTATCATAATATTGCCAAAATTGTAAAGTTTTCTTATAAAATTGGGATTTTTGTCGAGTAACATTACGACTATTTTCGTAAAATTGCCAACATTTTAAGCTTTCCTTGTAAAATTGCGACTATTATTCACTGTAGAATTCCAACTTTTATCGATCAAGTGGCGACTTGTCCAGGGTATAACCCGCCTTCCGCCCGATTCTCCCGATTTCCACCCGGACATCAATATTGGGAGCGTGCCTTTTCCCGAAGTTTAGTGCCCTTCCCGAAAATCTCCCTGGGCAACAAGCGGTAGAAAATGGATGGATGGATGGAAAAACCAACTACAAACAAAAAAATTCCAAAAAAACAACAACAACAAAAAAAACGAAAAGCAGTCTTTTTCTCGCAATGTGTCGACTTTTTTTGCTTATAAAATTGGGAACAATTTCTCATTTTCTTTCTGTTTCTGTAATATTGCAATATTTTCTCGTAAAAATATTACTTTACGTAAAAATATTTTTTTTATAAAATTGGGAATTTTTTTCGAGTAAAAATTCCACTGTCTTATTAAAATTTCGTACATTTTAAGCTTTTCTCTTAAAGTTATTACTTTATGTAAAAATATGACTTTTTAATGCAAAATGGTGAATTTGTCGTATAAAATTCTGACATTTATCACAATGTTGCACATTTTTTCGTCGTTCTTGTTAACTAGTGACATTTTAAACATTTCTGATTATTATCATAATATTGCCAAAATTGTAAAGTTTTCTTATAAAATTGTGACTTTTGTCGAGTAAAATTACGACTATTTTCGTAAGATTGCCAACATTTTAAGCTTTCCTTGTAAAATTGCGACTGTTATTCACTATAGAATTCCAACTTTTATCGATCAAGTGGCGACTTGTCCAGGGTATAACCCGCCTTCCGCCCGATTCTCCCGATTTCCACCCGGACAACAATATTGGGAGCGTGCCTTTTCCCGAAGTTTAGTGCCCTTCCCGAAAATCTCCCTGGGCAACAAGCGGTAGAAAATGGATGGATGGATGGATGGATGGAAAAACCAACTACAAACAAAAGAATTCCAAAAAAAAACAAAAACGAAAAGCAGTCTTTTTCTCTCAATGTCGACTTTTTTTCCTATAAAATTGGGAACAATTTCTCATATTCTTTCTGTTTCTGTAATATTGCAATATTTTCTCGTAAAAATATTACTTTACGTAAAAATATTTTTTTTTATAAAATTGGGAATTTTTTTCGAGTAACATTTCCACTGTCTTATTAAAATTTTGTACATTTTAAGCTTTTCTCTTAAAGTTATGACTTTATGTGAAAATATTACTTTTTAATGCAAAATGGTGACATTTGTTGTATAAAATTCTGACATTTATCACATTGTTGCACATTTTTTTGTCGTTCTTGTTAACTAGTGACATTTAAAAAAAAACTGATTATAATCATAATATTGCCAAAATTGTAAAGTTTTCTTATAAAATTGTGACTTTTGTCGAGTAACATTACGACTATTTTCATAAAATTGCCAACATTTTAAGCTTTCCTTGTAAAATTGCGACTGTTATTCACTATAGAATTCCAACTTTTTTCGATGAAGTGGCGACTTGTCCAGGGTATAACCCGCCTTCCACCCGATTCTCCCGATTTCCACCTGGACAACAATATTGGCCTTTAGCGTCCTCTACAACATCTCGTCACGTCCTCTTTTCCTCCATATAAACAGCGTGCTTGCCAAGTCACATAATATATGCGGCTTTCACACACACATACTTGGTCAACAGCCATACAGGTCACACTGAGAGTGGCCGTATAAACAACTTTACAAATATGCGCCACACTGTGAACCCACACCAAACAAGAATGACAAAAACACATTTCGGGAGAACACCCGCACCGTAACACAACATAAACACAACAGAACAAATGTCCAAAACCCCTTGCAGCACTAACTCTTCCGGCATGCTACAATACCACCAAACCCCGCCCACCTAATGTTTATTTTATTTTCAAATTTATTAGCCCATGGAAAAAGTTAATGTTGATATTGACCTCAGAAGCCTGCAAATAGAAAAGAGGCATTAATTTTTTGAATTACATTTAATTTAAAATTTCACTGATGTTTTTTCGTTTTGTTGTTTGAAAGTCACGGGGAGGACATGCAAACTCCACACAAAAAGATCCCGAGCCCCGGGATTGAACCCAGGATTACTCAGGACCTTCGTATTGTGAGGCAAATGCACTAACCCCTGTCTCACCGTGCCGTCAATAGGTCCGTCCGTCCTTCCGTCCGTCCGTCATTCACAAACAAGGACGGGGGCGAGGGTTCCCGCTTTCTCAACAAATGCCTGAGCAAATTGTTTAAGAACAACATTTTTCCACCAGCTATTGCAAGGAATTTAGGGATTCCACCATCCACGCTTTGTAAAATCATCAAAAGGTTTGGAGAATGTGAAGAAATCACCGCTCGTAAGCGATGATATTACGAACCATCGATCCCTAAGGCGGTACCGCATCAAAAAGTGACGGCGGTGTGTAAAGGATATCACCGCACGGGCTCGGGAACACTTCGGAAAACCGCCGTCAGTAACCACAGTCGGTCGCTACGTCTGTAAGGGCCAGTTGAAACTCTACTGTGCAAAGCCAAAGCCATTTATCAACAACACCCGGAAACGCTGCCAGCTTCGCTGGGCCTGAGCTCATCTAAGATGGACCAATGCAGAGTGGAAAGCTGTTATGTGGTTTGACGAGTCCACATTTCAAATAGTTTTTTTGGAAAATGTGGACGTTTTTGTCCTCCGGACCACAGAGGAAAAGAACCATCCGGATTGTTCTAGGCGCAAAGTGTAAAAGCCAGCATCTGTGATGGTATGGGGGTGTATTAGTGCCCAAGGCATGGGTAACTTACACATCTGCGAGCCATCGATCCCTCAGGCGGTACCGCATCAAAAAGGGACATCGGTGTGTAAAGGATATCACCGCGCGGGCTCAGGAACACTTCGGAAAACCACCGTCAGTGACTACAGTCGGTCGCTACGTCTGTAAGTGCAAGTTAAAACTCTACTGTGCAAAGACAGGGGTGCTATACAGAGAGTGAATGGGAGGATGAAAAATAGCTTAATACGAAACCCATAAGCCGTGAAGTTGTCACGTTTTGTAAAAGGTAAATAAAAACTGAATACAATGATTTGCAAATCCTGTTCAACTTATATTCAATCGAATTGACTGCAAAGACAAGATATTTCATGTTCACACTCAAGAACTTGATTATTTTTTGGGGAAATATTAGCTCATTTGGAAAAAAAATCAAAAAAGCTGGCACAAGTGGCGAAAAAGACTGAGAAAGTTGAAGATTGCTCATCAAAGACTTATATGGAGCATCCCACAGGTGAACATGGCTGATTGGGAACAGGTGGGTGCCATGATTGGGTATAAAAGCAGCTTCCACGAAATGCTCAGTCATTCACAAACAAGGACGGGGCCAGGGTCACCGCGTTGTCAACAAAAGCCCGAGTAAATTGTTTAAGAGCAACATTTCTCAATCAGCTATTGCAAAGAATTTAGGGATTTTACCATCTACGGTCCGTAATATCATCAAAAGGTTCAGAGAATCTGGAGAAATCACCGCACGAAAGCCGTGATATTACGGACCTTGGATCCCTCAGGCAGCGCTGCATGAAAAAGCGACATCAGTGTGTAAAGGATATCACTGCATGGGCTCAGGAACACTTCAGAAAACCACTATTCGTAGCTGCAGTTTGTTGCTACATCTGTAAGTGCAAGTTCAAACTTTACTATGCAAAAACGAAAGTCGTTTATCAACAACACCCAGAAATAGACTTTGATTCATTATTATTTTTTGAACAATAACAGGTATTTTTTTTTTTTTAAATGGAAGAAAGGTTGCCTGGATCCAAAAGGCCCACACTCAATAAAAAGAGTTTAAAACACGCCATATATCAAGATATATATTTTACTAGAGAAATCCCCGCACGTAAGCCGTGATATCACGGACCTTGGATCCCTCAGGCGGCGCTGCATGAAAAAGCGACATCAGTGTGTAAAGGATATCACTGCATGGGCTCAGGAGCACTTCAGAAAACCACTATTCGTAGCTGCAGTTTTTTAAGTGCAAGTTAAAACTTAACTATGCAAAAAACAAAGTTGTTTATCAACAACATCCAGAAATTTACTTTGATTCATTTTTTTTTTTTTTTTAACAATAACAGTTTTTTTTTTTTTTAAATGGAAGAAAGGTTGCCTGGATCCGAAAGGCTCACACTCAATAAAAAGAGTTTAAAACAAGCCATATATCAAGATATATATTTTACTAGAGAAATCGCCCCACGTAAGCCGTGATATCACGGACCTTGGATCCCTCAGGCGGCGCTGCATGAAAAAGCGACATCAGTGTGTAAAGGATATCACTGCATGGGCTCAGGAACACTTCAGAAAACCACTATTTTCAACTGCAGTTTGTTGCTACATCTGTAAGTGCAAGTTCAAACTTTACTATGCAAAAACGAAAGCCGTTTATCAACAACACCCAGAAATTGACTTTGATTCATTATTATTTTTTGAACAATAACAGTTTTTAAAATGATTTGGACGAAAGGTCGCCTGGATCTGAAAGGCCCACACTCAATAAAAAACGTTAAAAGCCATATATCAAGATATATATTTTACTTTTAATGCTTAAATCTCTGGGTCAACTTCAGATATGTCGATTACAAGTTTTTATTATTTTTGAAGCAATCCCAGTTTCAAAGAAAATAACAAGTTAGCGCTTTTATTCCACTTTTTATGTCTTTGTTTTTTTTTTTAAGTATTTTTATAATGTGCCAAGGGTCATTAGAAATTTAGTTGCGGACCCTAAATGACCCCCGGGCTGTACTTTGGACCCCCAAAGATGTCAATCGCTTCATTAAGTCTCTAAAGTTGTCCAACGGATCGGTCCAACTGGTGGACCGGTCCCCTGGTTCTTGGTGGACCATGTGCAGTTTTATGGGCTGAAAAGGCGGAGCCTGGGCGAGGAAGTCCAGGGGAAGTTAGCACACGCGTGTTGTGGGCGGTGCTCCGTGTAACCCAGGGGTGTCCAAAGTGTGGCCCGCAGGTAATTTTTTAACGGCCCCATTGCACATTTTAAAAATACGATTGAAAATGTTTTAAAACGTAAAAACTAGGGGTGGGCAAATGAATGCGTTAATTACGAGTTAACTCATCAATCTATTAATCAATTCTGGATGTGGATAGATCGGGCCGTTTTGGACTGAATGAGGCGTGCTTGCTAGACCGGCTAGCTAGCATGGGAATACTTTGCCGGCTACATCCAGCGGCCTGTGAAGCAGCGGAGTATATGTGTTGTCTGTCTATTTATGAATAATGCAGACCAGGAGTGTTGGCTGATTATCCCATCTTGTTTTGAACGCTCCTTGTTTAATCCTACGTACGTGTCGGATGTGTTAAAGTCCTTGCGTGTTACCTTTGCTTGGTAAACGACTGATGTTTGTCAGCACCCCCCGTTGAGAGGGCAATCAGGTTTCTTGCGACAGTTACATTCCTTGGTTTCAGAGTCGTTTAGTCTGGGGGTAAGTAGTCCTTTTGCAATTGCTTTGTTGTGGTTTGAAATGATTTGTTGCATGTTATTCATACAGCTGTAGCTCAATTTAATGTTGTTCTTGCTGAATATTTTTCTTAGGGTGTTGCCTTTGGGGAAGTGTTTGTCGATCAGGGTGAGGAACTTGCGGCCGATGTTGGTTGAGACGTTTTTGCTGAATGGCGGGTTGTACCAGATGATGTTGTTTCATTTTCTGCTCTTTTTTGGTTGGTTTCCTGGCGTGGGTTCATAGGTGAGGGTGAAGTTGTATCCGCTTTCATCAAGTGCTTTCTGGTACGGGGGGGTTGCTTGGTCGAATTCAGCTTTGCTGGATGACAGCATCGATAGCCTTTTATTAATTCCGGTAGGTATTCTTTTCGTGGTGGTGGATGGGTGGTTGCTGTCGTGGTGTACGTATTGGAGTGTTGTGTTGGGTTTCGTATTGCGCTCTACCATGGTATCGAGCACTATTCTCTGGATAATCCAATCAAGATATATATATATATATCATTTTTATCGTATGGTCCATGTTGTCCACACAATTTGTCTTGTTTTTTGTTGTTGTTGTTTTTTTACTACTTTCTATCCTTTCCTGCTCCAGTCCGGCTGCCCCAAACACTAAACCCATTTAATCATTAAAAATAAAACCAAATACAAATAAGGCCAAGAAAGGAAACATCCTCACACTTTTGTCAAGTCAATGTTCACAGCGGACAAGAAACATCTCCTTTTTTTTTTTTTTATGTATTTATAAATTTTTTTAAATTTCTCCATCAACAATAACATATGCTTGAGAGGCTTTTTTTTATTTTTATTTTTTTTTACTACTTGAGACCCCTGATTTAAATGGATATAGCGTACTTATCAGGCATACAATTATATATATATATATTAGGGGTGGGCAAATGAATGCGTTAATTACGAGTTAACTCATCAATCTATTAACGCCGACAATTATTTTATCGCACATTTGCGTATGTTGTTTACATGCTTTTATTTTGTTAACACCTTTTCTTAACAAGATGGCGTTGCCCGGCTTCGAGGGGCTCTTGGTAAAGATGGAACATTTGGCAAAAATACCGGACAATTCTGCAAATTTCCTGGCTGGCTTACAGCGTGGTCACTCCGGGATCACTTACGACCGCCAGACAATTCTGGATGTGGATAGATCGGGCCGTTTTGGACTGAATGAGGCGTGCTTGCTAGACCGGCTAGCTAGCATGGGAATACTTTGCCGGCTACATCCAGCGGCCTGTGAAGCAGCGGAGTATATGTGTTGTCTGTCTATTTATGAATAATGCAGACCAGGAGTGTTGGCTGAGTTCTTAACGTTTACTTTCAGAGCGTGCATATCACAACATACAAGATGTCGTCATGGCGACACAACCAGCATGCTCGTCACTCCTGTTGCATGCTGGGTAGGGTAGTTCTTTTTTCCCCTGGCTCATAACATCACAATATAGTACCATGTATATGATGCCTTCAGTTTATCAAAGCACCAAGCAAACAATCGGAAAATTCCCATCATATCAATTCCTAGATATGGTCATAATTATTTTAAGTGCACTACGCAGAATAAACACAACATTATTAATATTGCTACTACGGATAATTTGATCAAAAATTCCCTAAAACAGCCCACTACCTATAATATAGGTTTTTTAAACATAAGATCCCTGATAAAAAAAAAAAAATGTTTCTGCTGTTACCTCAGAAATTGCCTGTTCAGATGTTATGATTGTGGCTCAGAGATTTGTATGTAGATTATATTTATTTTCCATAACAAACAGGATAACTTAAATACCCTGGCAGTGGCCAATAAGCTTAAATGTTTGTATTTACATTTTTGGAGTTGATTTTCATCAAATATGCTATTTAACTGCGACTGTTTAACAAGGACTGATTTAAATTGTGTTTGCACAACAAATGTTTTGGCGCTTTTGTTCATGTGGGAGAATATTCCAATAAAAGGTGCACTACACACTACTTTTGAATTCATTATTGGGCTTTGCGTATAAAATGCAGTTAATCGCGATTAATCGGAGAAATGGTGCGATTAACTTCGATTAAAATTTTTAATCGTTGCCCAGCCCTAGTAAAAACGGGTGAAATGTAACAAGAAAATGTTGCAATGTTTACTCTAATAACACAAAGCTGCCATGCAGGCTGTTTCTTTCTTTAAAAAATAATAATGAATCAGAATCAATGTCATTATGAATTATTGACCCATTCAAGGCTCCAATTACGTCACGTTAAATTCTCCACTTTTACATATTTTTGGGGGGAAAATGTTGCATATTTTGTGTTTTGCCATATAAAAACTGCGCTGTTTTTTTAAGGAAGGGCCTAAAATGAACAAACAAAAAACATAAACAACAATAAAACTGATATTAATGGCTGGATCTGATGTTGATATCAAGATTATTGTGTTAAAACATGTATAATTTATTTTCTTACACTTTAATGCAGGGGTAGGGAACCTATGGCTCTCGAGCCAGATGTGGCTCTTTTGAGGACTGCATCTGGCTCTCAGATAAATCTTAGCTGACATTGCTTAAAACGATAAGTAATGAATAATTCCACTTGTAATCACAATGTTAAAAATAAGGTTCAAAATATAAAACATTCTCATGCATTTTTTATGCTCAAGAAGTTGCGTTAATGGTAAGAAGTCATTTATTTATTATTGCTTAGTGTTGGGCTTGCCCTCCTGGGGGTTCTTCAGACCACCAAGCACTGTTTAGGGTAAAACATATATATATTTTTTTCAATTAGTCCCTCAGTTGCTTTCCAGCAATTGTCTTTTTCCTCTTTCGTCCTCACTCGCGCTCTGGCTCCAGCCCCAATCCTGTCTCTCCTCCTGGCTGCCGCTTATAACAGAGCGACAGGTGATTAGATAAAAAAGGCCCAGCTGGGCCATCTAGGCACCCACCTGTCGCTGATTTCGAGGCCGGTTCTGGCATCATCCCGCTTTGCTGCGGGCCACGCCCCCTCCACAGTTTGCTTCAGAATAACAATGTTATTACAAAGAATAAGAGATCTGTTATACTCTGGAAATGTTGGTCTTACTTAAAAATGCACGTGTTTAGTTGTGTTCAGTGTTAAAAAAAATATTATATGGCTCTTAGGGAAATACATTTGGCTTCTTGGCTCTCTCAGACAAAAAGGTTCCCGACCCCTGCTTTAACGAGTAGGATCCTCTTGGATCAGCAATAATTTTTTAGTGTGATTTGTTTTCAAGTGTCATTGCTCCAAAAATAAAAATGAATTGTTATTTCTATGAATTGTCATTGTCCACCATTAACCGGCGGCGTTTCCGGGTGTTGTTGACAAACGGCTGTGGCCTCGCATAGTAGAGTTTTAACTTGCATTTACAGATGTAGCGACCGACTGTCGTTGCTGACGGTGGTTTTCCGAAGTGTTCCTGAGCCCATGCGGTGATATCCTTTACACACGGATGTCGCTTTTTGATGCAGTGCCAATCAATGGTGTTATTATTTATTTACTTTTTTAAGGCTCCAAATATTGTATAATCTCAAATATTTTAAAAAGATATTGGGTGAAAATATTGCATATTTTGTGTTTTTTCCATTAAAAAAAAATGTTTTTTTTGAGGACAAAATGAACTTAAATCTTTAAAATAATTATATTCAAAGATGGACCTAATGTTGATTTAGAGATTTAAAACTTGAATAATAATACAAATAATAATACTGAATAATGACACATTTTTCATATTTTTTGAACCAAAACCCTTTGGGGTCCCCGGGATGAAGCCTAAGTGGAGGCCTAAATGTATATTTTTTTTATACATATATTGTATTGTTTTTTTTAAATAAAATATATCAAAACGGCGTCTAGCTTGCTTTGATTTTTCAGTGTGCGGCCCTCAGTGGATAAAGTTTGGACACCCCTGGTGTAACCGGATCGTTGCATAAAAGGGGCCGAACGCAAACGCTGCTCCCTAATGAGAGCCGGGGGCCACATGATCAGAGTCAGATGGCGGCAGATCCCCCCCCCCTGCAGAAAGTGCCGCCCGACACCCTTTGTTACCTCCAAGTGAGCTGAGACCGGCCCATGAACCATGAAACTAGGTGCTTTCCAGGTTAATGGAAAGCTGTAACTGGTCTCACCGTCTCTCTCGGGCTGAAGGGGACCCCCGCCCAAATAAGGCCCCCGCTTTCTAATCCTTCTGCCCACTTCAGGGTCTCCCCGGACATTTCTGCACGACCGATTAACGCTTTAGCTCGTGTGAGGCGTGAAACATTGACGTGATCAACTTCGAACACAATCAAGGTACAACGTAAGGGTCTCTGCAATTCCTTTTGAACTTATATTTAATTGAATGGACTCCAAAGACAAGATAATTCATGTTCGAACACTTTGCAAACTGCACATTGTCCACCATTAACCGGCGGCGTTTCCGGGTGTTGTTGACAAATGGCTGTGGCTTTGCATAGTAGAGTTTTAACTTTCACTTACAGATGTAGCGACCGACTGTAGTTACTGACGGTGGTTTTCCAAAGAGCTCCTGAGCCCATGCGGTGATATCCTTTACACACTGATGTCGCTTTTTGATGCAGTGCCATTTAATGGGACACATTGTCTGGACTACAGGCAGGCCAGTCTAGTACCCGCACTCCTTTATTACGAGGCCACGCTTTTGTAACACGTGGCTTGGCATTGTCTTGCTGAAATAAGCAGGGGCGTCCATGATAACTTTGCTTGAATGGCAACATTTGTTGCTCCAAAACCTGTATGTACCTTTCAGCATTAATGGTGCCTCCACAGATGTGTAAGTTACCCATGCCTTGGGCACTAATACACCCCCATAACATCCCAGATGCTGGCTTTTACACTTTGTGTCTAGAACAATCCAGATGGTTCTTTTCCTCTGTGGTCCAGAAGACAAAACATCCACATTTTCCAAAAACTATTTGAAATGTGGACTCATCAGACCACATAACAGTTTTCCACTTTGCACCAGTCCGTCATAGACGAGCTCGGGCCCAGCGAAGCCGGCGGCATTTCCGGGTGTTGTTGACAAACGGCTGTGGCTTTGCATAGTAGAGTTTTAACTTGCACTTACAGATGTAGCGACCGACTGTAGTTGCTGACGGTGGTTCTCCGAAGTGTTCCTGAGCCCATGTGGTGATATCCTTTACACGCGGATGTCACTTTTTGATGCAGTGCCAATCAATGGGAGATATTGTCTGGACTACAGGCAGACCAGTCTAGTACCCGCACTCTTTTGCTATGAAGCCACGCTGTTGAAACACCTGGCTTGGCATTGTCTTGTTGAAATAAGCAGGGGCGTCCATGATAACTTTGCTTGGATGGCAACATTTGTTGCTCCAAAACATGTATGTACCTTTCAGCATTAATGGTGCCTTCACAAATGTGTAAGTTACCCATGCCTTGGTCACTAATACACTCCCATACCATCCCAGATGCTGGCTTTTACACTTTGCGCCTAGAACAATCCGGATGGTTCTTTTCCTCTGTGGTCCGGAGGACAAAACGTCCACATTTTCCAAAAACTGTTTGAAATGTGGACTCGTCAGACCACATAACACTTTTCCACTTTGCATCGGTCCATCCTAGACGAGCTCAGGCCCAGCGAAGCCAGCGGCATTTCTGGGTGTTGTTGATAAATGGCTGTGGCTTTGCATAGTAGAGTTTTAACTTGCACTTACATATGTAGCGACCGACTGTAGTTACTGACGGTGGTTTTCTGAAGTGTTCCTGAGCCCATGTGGTGATATCCTTTACACACGGATGTCGCTTTTTGATGCAGTGCCAATCAATGGGAGACATTGTCTGGTCTACAGGCAGGCCAGTCTAGTACCCGCACTGCTTTATTACGAAGCCAGGCTGTTGTACCACGTGGCTTGGCATTGTCTTGCTGAAATAAGCAGGGGCGTCCATGATAACTTTGCTTGGATGACAACATATGTTGCTCCAAAACATGTATGTACCTTTCAGCATTAATGGTGCCTTCACAGATGTGTAAGTTACCCATGCCTTGGGCACTAATACACCCCCATACCATCACAGATGCTGGCTTTTACACTTTGCGCCTAGAAAAATCCAGATGGTTCTTTTCCTCTGTGGTCTGGAGGACACCACGTCCAGACCACAAAGCACTTTTCCACTTTGCATCAGTCCATCTTAGATGAGCTCGGGCCCAGCACAGCCGGCGGCGTTCTGGTGTGTTGTTGATAAATGGCTTTCGCTTTGCATAGTAGAGCTTTAACTTGCACATTTTTTTTTTTTTTTTGTGCTTCACTCTAACTCTCCTCATCCACAAATCTTTCACCCTTGCTCAAATTAATGAGGAAATTGTCGCTTTCTCGGTTCGCTAACAAGATAAGAGTGATGTGCACGCCAGCTTTCTGAGGGATCGCTTGTGCACGCCAGTTTTCCGAGACTCTGTATTTAGTTAGCGCAGGCAGCATGAAGCAGGGCTTTTATTGTGAAGATAGGAAATGTGCAGTCGGCCTTTAGAGTTTTGACGGAAGGTACGGCGCGAGAGTCTGTTGAAATAAAAAATGTTTCTCGCCTTCCTCTCGGTCATATTTTAATAATAATGAACTGGCAGCAGCCAGCGTCATCTCACAAGACCCTCCGGTACCGTGAATGTCAATCAAGCAAGCTACGGAATTTGCCGCCAATGTTTTTCTTGTAAGCTGGATGAATTAGATGCCAAAAAGCAACCACTTTCATGTGGTATTGTACAGAAAGGACCACTTTTTTTCTCCTCCATTTGAAAATGTGGGCGTTATCATCATTACTGTCTGATTCCAATCAATGCAAGTCATCAGAATCAGGTAATACACCAACTTATATTCTTGTCTTCGTGAAAGAAAAACATCTATATGTGTCACACATGCTTGTATTATCATTAAACACATTTAACTTGTTTACAAAAATGTCTCTTTCATAAATAAATAAATATAAATGATATATATAAATGAGGTAGATCCCCTCGAGTTGGTCAATTGAAAAGTAGCCCGCCTGCAGAAAAAGTGTGGGCACCCCTGCTCTAGTGCATGTTCCTTGTCTGCGCTTAAATGTAGAATATATTTACATTCTATTCTATGTACAGTAGATGGCAGTATTGTCCTGTTCAAGAAGGTCACACAACATTGAGTCAGGAGGCCACGCCCCCCTCCAGCTCCGCCTGAATTTTGGGAGATTTTCGGAAGAAAATTTGTCCCCGGGAGGTTTTCGGGAGCGGCGCTGAATTTCGGGAGTCTCCCGGAAAATCCGGGAGGGTCGGCAAGTATAAAGGCGAGGCTTTTTTTTATTAGCGACCAAAAGTTGCGAACTTTATCGTGGATGTTCTCTAATAAATCCTTTCAGCAAAAATATAAATAAATAAATAAATGATAAATGGGTTGTACTTGTATAGCGCTTTTCTACCTTCAAGGTACTCAAAGCGCTTTGACACTACTTCCACATTCACACACACATTCACACACTGATGGAGGGAGCTGCCATGCAAGGCGCCAACCAGCACCCATCAGGAGCAAGGGTGAAGTGTCTTGCTCAGGACACAACGGACGTGACGAGGTTGGTACTAGGTGGGAATTGAACCAGGGACGCTCGGGTTGCGCACGGCCACTCTTCCACTGCGCCACGCCGTCCCGAAATATGGCGAAAGGATCCATTTAAATAAGAAAAAATTTAAATAATTTAAATAATTTAATTTAAATAATAAATTAATAATTTAATTTAAATAATAAAAAATAATTTCAGTAGGCTTTTAAAGCAGGGGGGCCTAATAGAAGCCATGCTCAGGCGGCTTCAAGGGGCCCGCTAATTGACTTCAGCCTCCTCAGTCTTCCAATTAGCTCACACGGCTCCCACGTCAGCCAGAAAGCATGGGTTAAAAAAAAAAAAAAAAAAAGGTGGCGACACGGGCGGAAAACAAACAGATAAAGCTGTCTCACTTTTAGGGCGTCGTTTACGACTTTTTTTTTTTTTTTTTAAAAAGGAGGAGAGTTACAAAGAAAATAGCCCGCTGCCCTTTTGGCCCCCGGCGACCCCGCGTGAGGACGCCTCTACCTGTAATAAAGCTTCCCGGTAAATCACAACACTCTTTCAGAGGATCAAGTGTCCGGCCCTCGGCTTTTATTCCTGCGGTGGCGCTACCTTTAAAGCTTCTTCTTCTTTTTTTTAAAAGGCACGCCAGGCAATTTATTTAGCGAGAAAGTGCAAGCCGTAAATGACAGAAGCGACGGTAGGATTTACTGACAGGCAGCGAATGGGGCAGGAGGGGAGGGGGCCTAAGAAGAAAGCCAGAGGTCTCGGCGAGGACTATGAAAGACTATAAAGCTTTAGGAGTAGCCCACGACCTGTTAATGACACCGGGCTGGGAGCACACTTAAACCAACCCTGACTGAACGAGGGAGTGAATAAGAAGGTGAGAAGCAAGGAGGACTCACCTGGTCTTCACCACATCCAGCGGGTGCATCAGGCAGATCTCCACCAGACCTGGAAGGCAAGGAAAAACGACATATTTGTCTTCTTAATCATCCCCCAAAAAATGTGTTTTTATATATATATTTGTATGCCTGATAAGTACGCCATCTTCATTTAAATCAGGGGTCCCAAGTAGTTAAAAAAAAAAAAAAAAAAGATAAAAAAATTCAAAAGTATCCTGTCAAGCCTCTCAAGCATATGTTATTGTTCATGGAGATGTTAAGAAAAATTAATAAATACATTAAAAAAAAAAAAAAAGGAGATGTTTCTTGTCCGCTGTGAACATTGACTTGACGAAAGTCTGAGGATGTTTCCTTTCTTGGCCTTATTTGTATTTGGTCTTATTTTTAATGTTCAAATGGGTTTAGTGTTTGGGGCAGCCGGACAGGAGCAGGAAAGGATAGAAAATAGTAAAAAAACAACAACAACAACAACAAAAAAAAACAAGACAAATTGTGTGGACAACACAGAGAAGACGATAACAATGATATATACATATATATATATATATATATATATATATGTATATATATATATATATATATGTATATATCATTTATATATATATATATACATATATATATATATATATATATATGTATATATATATATATATATGTATATATATATATATATATATGTATATATCATTTTTATATATATATATACATATATATATATATATATATATATATAAATATATATATATATATATATATAATATATATATATATATATATATATATATATATATATATATATATATATATATATATATATATATATATATATATATATATATATATATATATATCTTGATTGGATTATCCAGAGAATAGTGCTCGATACCATGGTAGAGCGCAATACAAAACTCAACACAACACTCCAATACGTACACCACGACAGCAACCACCCACCCACCACCACGAAAAGAATACCTACCGGAATTAATAAAAGGCTATCGATGCTGTCATCCAGCAAAGCTGAATTCGACCAAGCAACCCCCCCGTACCAGAAAGCACTTGATGAAAGCGGATACAACTTCACCCTCACCTATGAACCCACTCCAGGAAACCAACCAAAAAAGAGCAGAAAACGAAACAACATCATCTGGTACAATCCGCCATTCAGCAAAAACGTCTCAACCAATATCGGCCACAAGTTCCTCACTCTGATCGACAAACACTTCCCCAAAGGCAACACCCTAAGAAAAATATTCAACAAGAACAACATTAAATTGAGCTACAGCTGTATGAATAACATACAACAAATCATTTCAAACGACAACAAAGCAATTGCAAAAGGACTACTTACCCCCAGACTAAACCAATCTGAAACCAATAAGGAATGTAACTGTCACAAGAAACCTGATTGGCCTCTCAACGGGGGGTGCTGACAAACATCAGTCGTTTACCAAGCAAAGGTAACACGCAAGGACTTTAACACATCCGACACGTACGTAGGATGAAACAAGGAGCGTTCAAAACAAGATGGAATAATCACAACGCCTCCTTTAGAAACCAGACTTTTCGGAATTCTACAGAACTCAGCAAACACATTTGGAACCTCAAAGACAATAATGTTGAATATTCAACAACATGGCAAATTCTTGCATCCAGCACACCTTACAACAGTGGTAATAAAAGATGCAACCTATGCTTGAAAGAGAAACTGTTTATTATATATCATCCAGACCTGTCATCCCTCAACAAGCGCAGTGAAATCATTTCAACATGCCGCCATAGACGGAAACACCTCCTAGGTAACACATGAGCCAATCACCACACCCTACGCCTGCCTGTACCCACCCAATCTGTGCCCTATATAAACCATTGTATGTGAATGCTTCCATTAAAATCTTCTGATGTTATCAGCTAATCATTAGCGTTTAATTTTTTCAGCTAGCAATTGATGCTCCAGTTGTTGGCTAGTGACAAATGTGCTCATTGTCAGCTAGCAATTAGCATGCCAGTTGTCAACTAGCTAATAGCAAGCCAGTTGTTAATTATTAATTAACATGAAGTTTTTTTAGCTATTTATTGATGCGGCAATTGTCAGCTAGCGATTAGCTTGCCAGTTGTTGGCTAGTGACAAATGCGCTCATTGTCAGCTAGCAATTAGCATGCCAGTTGTCAACTAGCTATAAGCGAGCAAGTTATTAGCTGATCATTATTGTAAAATTTTTCAGCTTGCGATTGATGCTCCAGTTGTTAGCTAGCAATTAGCTTTCCAGTTGTTGGCTAGTGACAAATGTGCTCATTGTCAGCTAGCAATTAGCATGCCAGTTGTCAACTAGCTAATAGCGAGCCAGTTATTAGTTTTTAATTAACATGCAATTTTTTTTAGCTATTTATTGATGTGCCAATTGTCAGCTAGCGATTAGCGTGCCAGTTGTCAACAACCTACTAGCGCGGCAGTTGTTAGTTAAGAATGAATGGGGCAGTTGTCTGCTAGCAATTAACATACAAGTTGTCACCTAGCGATTAGCGTGCTAGTTGTCATCAAGAAATTAGCATGCTAGTTGTCAACTAGCTATTATCGAGCAAGTTATTAGCTAATCCATCCATCCATCCATTTCCTACCGCTTATTCCCTTTCGGGGTCGCAGGGGGCACTGGCGCCTATCTCAGCTACAATCGGGCGGAAAGCAGGGTACACCCTGGACAAGTCGCCACCTCATCGCAGGGCCAACACAGATAGACAGACAACATTCACACACTAGGGCCAATCATTAACTTAAATTTTTTTCAGCTATTGATTGATGCTCCAGTTGTTAGCTAGCAATTAGCTTGCCAGTCGTTGGCTAGTGACAAATGCGCTCATTGTCAGCCAGCAATTAGCATGCCAGTTGTCAACTAGCTATTAGCAAGCCAGGTATTAGCTATTAATCAACGAGCCATTTTTTTTAGCTAGCGATTAATGCGGCAATTGTCAGCTAGCAATTAGTGTGCCATTTGTCTGCCAGCGATTAGCATGTCAGTTTTCCTCTGGCAATTAGCTTGCCAGTCGTCAGCGAGAAATTAGCATGTCAGTTATCAACCAGTTATTAGCGAGCAAGTTTTTAGTTAATCATTAATGTTTAATTATTTCAACTGTTGATTGATGCTCCAGTTGTTAGCTAGCAATTAGCTTGCCATTCGTTGGCTAGTGACAAATGCGCCAATTGTCAGCAAGCAATTAGCATGCCAGTTGTCAACTAGCTAATAGCAAGCCAGGTATTAGCTATTAATCAACGAGCAATTTTTTTTAGCTAGCGATTGATGCAGCAATTTTCAGCTAGCGTTTAGTGTACCATTTGTCTGCCAGCGATTAGCATGTCAGTTTTCCTCTGGGAATTAGCGTGCCAGTTGTCAGCGAGAAATTAGCATGTCAGTTGTCAACCAGTTATTAGAGAGCAAGTTTTAAAGTTAATCATTAACGCTTAATTTTTTCAGCTGTTGATTGATGCTCCAGTTGTTAGCTAGCAATTAGCTTGCCAGTCGTTGGCTAGTGACAAATGCGGGAATTGTCAGCAAGCAATTAGCATGCCAGTTGTTAACTAGCTAATAGCAAGCCAGTTGTTAGTTATTAATTAACATGCACATTTTTTAGCTATTTATTGATGCGCCAATTGTCAGCTAGCGATTAGCTTGCCAGTTGTTGGTTAGTGACAAATGTGCTTGTTGTCAGCTAGCAATTAGCATGCCAGTTGTCAACTAGCTATTAGCGAGCAAGTTATTAGCTGATCATTATTGTTAAATTTTTCAGCTTGCGATTGATGCTCCAGTTGTTAGCTAGCAATTAGCTTTCCAGTTGTTGGCTAGTGACAAATGTGCTCATTGTCAGCTAGCAATTAGCATGCCAGTTGTCAACTAGCTAATAGCGAGCCAGTTATTAGTTATTAATTAACATGCAATTTTTTTTAGCTATTTATTGATGTGCCAATTGTCAGCTAGCGGTTAGCGTGCCAATTGTCAACAACCTATTAGCGCGGGAGTTGTCAGTTAACAATGAATGGGGCAGTTGTCTGCTAGCAATTAACATACAAGTTGTCACCTAGCGATTAGCGTGCTAGTTGTCATCGAGAAATTAGCATGCCAGTTGTCAACTAGCTATTAGCGAGCAAGTTATTAGCTAAACATTAACGTTAAATTTTTTCAGCTATCGATTGATGCTCCAGTTGTTAGCTAGCAATTAGCTTGCCAGTCGTTGGCTAGTGACAAATGCGCCAATTGTCAGCTAGCAATTAGCATGCCAGTTGTCAACTAGCTAATAGCAAGCCAGTTGTTAGTTATTAATTAACATGCAAATTTTTTAGCTATTTATTGATGCGCCAATTGTCAGCTAGCGATTAGCTTGCCAGTTGTTGGTTAGTGACAAATGTGCTTGTTGTCAGCTAGCAATTAGCATGCCAGTTGTCAACTAGCTATTAGCAAACCAGGTATTAGCTATTAATCAACGAGCAATTTTTTTTAGCTAGCGATTGATGCGGCAATTGTCAGCTAGCAATTAGCTTGCCAGTTGTCAGTTAACGATAAATGGGGCAGTTGTCAGCTAGCAATTAACATGCAAGTTGTCACCTAGCGATTAGCGTGGCAGCTGTTAGCTATTAATTAGCACGCAATTTTTTCAAGCTAGAGTTTTCTGCTCCAGTTGTTAGCTAGCGATTAGCGTGTAGTACCTACACGTACATAAATGGTAAATGGTTGTACTTGTATAGCGCTTTTCTACCCCTTTTTAAGGAGCCCAAAGCGCTTTGACAGAATTTACATAAGTACTATTAGCTCGCGATTAGCGGACGATAAGTACTATTAGCTCGCAATTAGCGGACGCTAGAAGGTTCTGTGGGAGGGAAAGGACAACACCCGTGTGAGCAGATCTGACCTGGGGACGACACCTGTAGCACACAGGTGCTAGCGCATATTTGGGAGAAGTACTTGGACGCGGGACAAGTTGTTGTCGACAGACGAGGGTGACATGTTGTTATACGCCGCTCACGTCGCTGGCTTTGGCAGACAGGTTTTGACACCTGTTTTCGGGTGTTTAGTTAGCGCCGAGAAGTTTTTTCAGGCCGGCAAAGCCAAGGCAAACAACGCCTGGTGCAAACAAGCGCCGAGACAACTTGGTGATGACGGACGCTACAGAGATGCTAACCGCGCGGCATTGTTAGCGGACATGCTGTCAAGGTGCTAATGACGAGTTGACTCAACACACCTGATGTCACGCTTGGATAAATGTAAACAACACGTGTGGGTTTTTACTTTATTCTAACGAGGATTTGTCTACCGTTAAAATGATAGGAGGTGTGGAGGTGGAGTACCAACGTTTTCTACTGAGGGACACACAATAAAAACATATATATATATATATATATATATATATATATATATATATATATATATATATATATATATATATATATATATATGTTTATATATACACACGTACATCCCTACACTACTAATCATCCCTACACCACTAATCATCCCTACACCACTAATCATCCCTACACCACTAATCATCCCTACACTACTAATCATCCCTACACTATTAATCATCCCTACACCACTAATCGTCCCTACACTACTAATCATCCCTACACCACTAATCATCCCTACACTACTAATCATCCCTACACCACTAATCATCCCTACACCACTAATCATCCCTACACTACTAATCATCCCTACACTATTAATCATCCCTACACCACTAATCATCCCTACACTACTAATCATCCCTACACCACTAATCATCCCTAATCTACTAATCATCCCTACACCACTAATCATCCCTACACCCTTAATCATCCCTACACTACTAATCATCCCTACACCACTAATCATCCCTACACCACTAATCATCCCTACACTACTAATCATCCCTACACTATTAATCATCCCTACACCACTAATCATCCCTACACTACTAATCATCCCTACACTATTAATCATCCCTACACTACTAATCATCCCTACACCACTAATCATCCCTACACCACTAATCATCCCTACACTATTAATCATCCCTACACTACTAATCATCCCTACACTATTAATCATCCCTACACTACTAATCATCCCTACACTACTAATCATCCCTACACTACTAATCATCCCTACACTACTAATCATCCCTACACTACTAATCATCCCTACACCACTAATCATCCCTACACCATTAATCATCCCTACACTACTAATCATCCCTACACTACTAATCATCCCTACACCACTAATCACCCTACACCACTAATCATCCCTACACCACTAATCATCCCTACACCACTAATCATCCCTACACCACTAATCATCCCTACACCACTAATCATCCCTACACCACTAATCATCCCTACACCACTAATCATCCCTACACTACTAATCATCCCTACACCACTAATCATCCCTACACCACTAATCATTCCTACACCACTAATCATCCCTACACCACTAATCATCCCTACACTACTAATCATCCCCACACCACTAATCATCCCTACACTACTAATCATCCCTACACCACTAATCATCCTTACACCACTAATCATCCCTACACCACTAATCATCCCTACACCACTAATCATCCCTACACCACTAATCATCCCTACACCACTAATAATCCCTACACTACTAATCATCCCTACACCACTAATCATCCCTACACTACTAATCAGCCCTACACCACTAATCATCCCTACACCACTAATCATCCCTACACCACTAATCATCCCTACACCACTAATCATCCCTACACCACTAATCATCCCTACACTACTAATCATCCCTACACCACTAATCATCCCTACACCACTAATCATCCCTACATTCCTAATCAGCCCTACATTCCTAATCATCCTTACACTACTAATCATCCCTACACCACTAATCATCCCTACACTACTAATCATCCCAACACCACTAATCATCCCTACACTACTAATCATCCCTACACCACTAATCATCCCTACACTACTAATCATCCCTACACCACTAATCATCCTTACACTACTAATCATCCCTACACCACTAATCATCCCTACACCACTAATCATCCCTACACCACTAATCATCCCTACACCACTAATCATCCCTACACCTCTAATCATCCCTACACCACTAATCATCCCTACACTACTAATCAGCCCTACACCACTAATCATCCCTACACCACTAATCATCCCTACACCACTAATCATCCCTACACCACTAATCATCCCTACACCACTAATCATCCCTACACCACTAATCATCCCTACACCACTAATCATCCCTACACCACTAATCATCCCTACACCACTAATCATCCCTACACCACTAATCATCCCTACACTACTAATCATCCCTACACCACTAATCATCCCTACACCACTAATCATCCCTACATTCCTAATCATCCCTACATTCCTAATCATCCCTACACTACTAATCATCCCTACACTACTAATCATCCCTACATTCCTAATCATCCCTACACCACAAATCATCCCTACACCACAAATCATCCCTACACCACTAATCTTCCCTACATCACTAATCTTCCCTACACTACTAATCATCCCTACACCATTAATCATCCCTACACTACTAATCATCCCAACACCACTAATCATCCCTACACTACTAATCATCCCTACACCACTAATCATCCCTACACTACTAATCATCCCTACACCACTAATCATCCTTACACTACTAATCATCCCTACACCACTAATCATCCCTACACCACTAATCATCCCTACACCACTAATCATCCCTACACCACTAATCATCCCTACACCTCTAATCATCCCTACACCACTAATCATCCCTACACTACTAATCAGCCCTACACCACTAATCATCCCTACACCACTAATCATCCCTACACCACTAATCATCCCTACACCACTAATCATCCCTACACCACTAATCATCCCTACACCACTAATCATCCCTACACCACTAATCATCCCTACACCACTAATCATCCCTACACCACTAATCATCCCTACACCACTAATCATCCCTACACTACTAATCATCCCTACACCACTAATCATCCCTACACTACTAATCATCCCTACACTACTAATCATCCCTACACCACTAATCATCCCTACACCACTAATCATCCCTACACCACTAATCATCCCTACACTACTAATCATCCCTACACTATTAATCATCCCTACACCACTAATCATCCCTACACTACTAATCATCCCTACACCACTAATCATCCCTACACTACTAATCATCCCTACACCACTAATCATCCCTACACCACTAATCATCCCTACACTACTAATCATCCCTACACTATTAATCATCCCTACACCACTAATCATCCCTACACTACTAATCATCCCTACACCACTAATCATCCCTAATCTACTAATCATCCCTACACCACTAATCATCCCTACACCCTTAATCATCCCTACACTACTAATCATCCCTACACCACTAATCATCCCTACACCACTAATCATCCCTACACTACTAATCATCCCTACACTATTAATCATCCCTACACCACTAATCATCCCTACACTACTAATCATCCCTACACTATTAATCATCCCTACACTACTAATCATCCCTACACCACTAATCATCCCTACACCACTAATCATCCCTACACTATTAATCATCCCTACACTACTAATCATCCCTACACTATTAATCATCCCTACACTACTAATCATCCCTACACTACTAATCATCCCTACACTACTAATCATCCCTACACTACTAATCATCCCTACACTACTAATCATCCCTACACCACTAATCATCCCTACACCATTAATCATCCCTACACTACTAATCATCCCTACACTACTAATCATCCCTACACCACTAATCACCCTACACCACTAATCATCCCTACACCACTAATCATCCCTACACTACTAATCATCCTTACACCACTAATCATCCCTACACCACTAATCATCCCTACACCACTAATCATCCCTACACCACTAATCATCCCTACACCACTAATCATCCCTACACCACTAATCATCCCTACACTACTAATCATCCCTACACCACTAATCATCCCTACACCACTAATCATCCCTACACCACTAATCATCCCTACACCACTAATCATCCCTACACTACTAATCATCCCCACACCACTAATCATCCCTACACTACTAATCATCCCTACACCACTAATCATCCTTACACCACTAATCATCCCTACACCACTAATCATCCCTACACCACTAATCATCCCTACACCACTAATCATCCCTACACCACTAATAATCCCTACACTACTAATCATCCCTACACCACTAATCATCCCTACACTACTAATCAGCCCTACACCACTAATCATCCCTACACCACTAATCATCCCTACACCACTAATCATCCCTACACCACTAATCATCCCTACACCACTAATCATCCCTACACTACTAATCATCCCTACACCACTAATCATCCCTACACCACTAATCATCCCTACATTCCTAATCAGCCCTACATTCCTAATCATCCTTACACTACTAATCATCCCTACACCACTAATCATCCCTACACTACTAATCATCCCTACACTACTAATCATCCCTACACCACTAATCATCCCTACACTACTAATCATCCCAACACCACTAATCATCCCTACACTACTAATCATCCCTACACCACTAATCATCCCTACACTACTAATCATCCCTACACCACTAATCATCCTTACACTACTAATCATCCCTACACCACTAATCATCCCTACACCACTAATCATCCCTACACCACTAATCATCCCTACACCACTAATCATCCCTACACCTCTAATCATCCCTACACCACTAATCATCCCTACACTACTAATCAGCCCTACACCACTAATCATCCCTACACCACTAATCATCCCTACACCACTAATCATCCCTACACCACTAATCATCCCTACACCACTAATCATCCCTACACCACTAATCATCCCTACACCACTAATCATCCCTACACCACTAATCATCCCTACACCACTAATCATCCCTACACCACTAATCATCCCTACACTACTAATCATCCCTACACCACTAATCATCCCTACACCACTAATCATCCCTACATTCCTAATCATCCCTACATTCCTAATCATCCCTACACTACTAATCATCCCTACACTACTAATCATCCCTACATTCCTAATCATCCCTACACCACAAATCATCCCTACACCACAAATCATCCCTACACCACTAATCTTCCCTACATCACTAATCTTCCCTACACTACTAATCATCCCTACACCATTAATCATCCCTACACTACTAATCATCCCAACACCACTAATCATCCCTACACTACTAATCATCCCTACACCACTAATCATCCCTACACTACTAATCATCCCTACACCACTAATCATCCTTACACTACTAATCATCCCTACACCACTAATCATCCCTACACCACTAATCATCCCTACACCACTAATCATCCCTACACCACTAATCATCCCTACACCTCTAATCATCCCTACACCACTAATCATCCCTACACTACTAATCAGCCCTACACCACTAATCATCCCTACACCACTAATCATCCCTACACCACTAATCATCCCTACACCACTAATCATCCCTACACCACTAATCATCCCTACACCACTAATCATCCCTACACCACTAATCATCCCTACACCACTAATCATCCCTACACCACTAATCATCCCTACACCACTAATCATCCCTACACTACTAATCATCCCTACACCACTAATCATCCCTACACCACTAATCATCCCTACATTCCTAATCATCCCTACATTCCTAATCATCCCTACACTACTAATCATCCCTACACTACTAATCATCCCTACATTCCTAATCATCCCTACACCACAAATCATCCCTACACCACAAATCATCCCTACACCACTAATCTTCCCTACACTACTAATCATCCCTACACCATTAATCATCCCTACACCACAAATCATCCCTACACCACTAATCTTCCCTACACTACTAATCATCCCTACACCATTAATCATCCCTACACCACTAATCATCCCTTCACCACTAATCATCCCCACTCACGTTCACGAGGACTTGACACTTAGTATCAGACTCGCCAGACATAATGGAATAGTCAAAGCTGTAAGACTACACTTAACTCCTACGTTCCGTCGGAAAGGGGGAGCATTCCAAGACTTGAAAGTTCCTTTGTTCCCTGGTCACAATAGTCCTGACAGGACTTGTCAAGACCCCGCACCTTGCCAACGCACACACCAGGTGAGACCAGCATGCTAATGGTCTTATGTTTACCTGCCAGTCTCCTAGAACATAGTCTCACTGCCGACTAGTAGTCACCGCCTGGAAGATTCTAATGGACCGGCTAGCATTTGGCGCTTTAGTTTGTTGTCAGCTTAGAACGACCTTCCCAAAGTACTGACTTAAACCTGTGGACAATGCTGAAGAAACAAGTCAATGTCAGAAAACCAACAAATCGCCTTATTGCGGTGAAACTTGCAAGCAAATATAATCCAGAGGCGCACCGACCAACAGAAAACATTAAAAAATTCAACTCAGCAGCCGATGCTAACAGTAAAAAGTCGT
Source organism: Nerophis ophidion (assembly GCF_033978795.1). Lineage (NCBI taxonomy): Eukaryota > Metazoa > Chordata > Actinopteri > Syngnathiformes > Syngnathidae > Nerophis > Nerophis ophidion. The sequence continues at coordinate 84,232,376 of NC_084613.1, forward strand.
TTTCGCAATTGTTGGACATGAATTCAAACCATAACCAAACATGTAGCTCGTCTCAAACTAGGTGTACTGTCACCACCCGTCACGTCATTATCGGTGTGTGCTGTTGTAGTTCTTGTCCAGAGCTCCTATTTCGTTGATAGTCACGTCATGTTCGGATGAACTCCACAGTAAGTCTTTGCTGTCGTCCAGAATTCTGTTTTTTTTTGTTTACTTTGCAGCCAGTTCGGTTTTAGATTCGTTTTGCATAATCATCCCTAAGCTTCAATTCAGTTTGTTTATTTTTACCTGCACCCTGCCTCCCACTGTCACGACAAACCCTGTTCCCGATGCCTACAAAGCAATTAGCTGCCTGCTGCCACCTACTGATATGGAAAAGTATTACACAAGCTCTACACAGCACCGAAAATATTTTTAACCCAATTAGGGAAATTACATAATTTTTCCAATTTTTATACTCAAAAAACTCATGAGCCCCTAAGCTAAGTGGAGCCAACAGAGGGCTGAAAACGGTATCACAATATATCAGTCGATATCGATACCTATTGATAATTTTTTTTATGACCTATGGAAAATAAAGTATATATACTGTGGAGAGGAGCAGCCGACGGGCCGACGGCGGGGTAGGGCACGCTGCAGCCCTGCCCAAGATGGCGGCAAGGAGGCGGAGAATGAGGCGGAGCGGAGAGGCGGGTCGTGCCGGGAGCGACGCCGCCGCAGTCGAACTCAGTTGCGTGGCGCCTGACACAATATAAAAGGGGAGAAGGAGGAAAGATCGAGGAAGAAGGAGTTGGAGAGCCTGCAGGAGCAGAATGAACATCAAAGAGCGATCAAAGAGCGACAGAGAGCGAGCCATAGTAGAGGACGACTGAAAGAGCGGACCGTGAGTGATCAGTGGAAAGGAGCAGCTGCAAAGCAATCCGACCCACACTAAAGTTTGTTTATCGAAAAATAAACCTGCTCAAGAGCAAAATGTCCTTCCTTGAAGGTCCTGAGAACCAAATATTGTCAGGCTTGTCTGTTTGAGTTTTTGCCTCTGCATTTGTCTGTTTCCTGTGTTTAGTATTTCCTGTCTTTTAGTTCCTGTCTAGTGCTCTTATTTTGTCAGCTTCCTGTCTCGTTCCCTGAGTGCTGTGTTACTCCTCAGTGTGTTTAGTATTTCCTGTCTAGTGCTCTTATTTTGTCAGCTTCCTGTCTTGTTCCCTGAGTGCTGTGTTCCTCCTCAGTGTGTTTAGTATTTCCTGTCTTTTAGTTCCTGTCAAGTGCTCTTAATTTGTCAGCTTCCTGTCTTGTTCCCTGAGTGCTGTGTTCCTCCTCAGTGTGTTTATTATTTCCTGCCCTTAGTTCCTGTCTAGTGCTCTTATTTTGTCAGCTTCCTGTCTTGTTCCCTGAGTGCTGTGTTCCTCCTCAGTGTGTTTAGTATTTCCTGCCCTCAGTTCCTGTCTAGTGCTCTTATTTTGTCAGCTTCCTTTCTCGTTCCCTGAGTGCTGTGTTCCTCCTCAGTGTGTTTAGTATTTCCTGCCCTTAGTTCCTGTCTAGTGCTCTTATTCTGTCAGCTTCCTGTCTCGTTCCCTGAGTGCTGTGTGGGAATCCCCTTCAGCTGCGGCTATTTGGCATCTGGCCACACCTGTTGCCAATCAGCCCGCTCCTATTTGCACCTCCTTTGTCTTGTGTCAGTTGCTGGATCATTCTATTGTCGTTTGTATCGTCGTTCCCTCATGTCACTCTTGTGACTTTGCTACCTGTCGTGTCCGGCAGCATTTCAGCTATTACCCGTCGTGCTACATCTTGTCCCGGTCGTCGTAGCGGTAAGCTGTTTTTGTTAGCAATTAGCTATTTCCAGTTTTTCTGTTTGTTATCCTCTAGCTTCCATGCTTAAGTTCCTTTTTGTTTTTCGAGCTCCCAGTGCTAGCTCTCTTAGTTTGTTATTCCGCCCACCTGCATGTTTTTTTTTTGTTCTTGTGTAGTTTTAATTAAATCAGGTTTTATATTCCATGCCTGCCTCCATCTCTGCATCTTGCGGTTCGACAACGAATAACCATGACAAATATACTATAAGCCGCAACAGGTAATTGTAAAAAAACAAACAAAACAAAAAAACTCCAACAACATTAGGATTCGTACAATTTCAGAATTTGCTTGTTGTATTTTTTAAACAACGAAATCCATCGGAGGTTGTCTTTAGTTTTAAGTTATCGTGCCGCGATTTCACCAGTCCGGCCCACTTGAGAGTACATTTTTCTCCATGCGCCCCGTCTAAAATGAGCTTGACACACCTGACTCGGCTGATTAGGTTGCTTTGCAGAGAAAGGAGATGGTGATAATTATCAATGCTGGTGTTGGCTGGGGATTGGACACGCGTACTTTGCTCCTGCGCCAAAATAATAGTGAAAACAAAACACAATAGTGTACACACCAGGGAACCATTGCACAACGCCTGCAGGTGTCATCCATCATTGTGCACCCCCCCCCCCACACACACACACACACACACACACACACACACACACACTCTTGTATTTCTGACCTTCTTAAGACCGCCGAAAAAATGTATACCACTTTAGGAACACTTTATATATATATATATATATATATATATATATATATATATATATATATATATATATTTTTTTTTTTTTTTTTTTTAATTATTTTTAATTATAAATATGTATATTTTTAACTTTCCTGAGAGGACTCTCCTGAAGAAATCAATAAAGTACTATCTATCTATATATAAATATAAAAAAATTATATATATTTATATGACTTGCGTTGAGTAAAATTATGACTTTTTTTGTGAAATTCCAACTCCTATGTATATATATATATATATATATATATATGTATATATATATATATACACACATATATACACACATATATATATATATATATATATATATATATATATATATATATATATATATATATACAATTTTTATAAGAAAACTATAAAATTTTGGCAATATTATAATAATCAAAATTATGAGAAAGTTCCTAATTTTACTCCAAAAAAAACGTCACTATTTTTACAAGAACAACAACAACAAAATTGCATTATTGTGAAAAGTCAGAGTTTTATGACAAATGTCACCATTTTGCATGAAAAAGTAAAAATTTTACGGGAAATTATTGCGGAAACAGAAAGAATATGAGAAATTGTTCCCAATTTCATGAGTAAAAATTGTGAGAAAGATTACTTTAAGTTAAATATTTTTTGGGGAATTTTTTTGTTCGTAATTGGTTTTTAATCTTCATTATTTAGTATGCCACTATATACATTTTTTTTTTTTATTTTATTTTTTAAATTTCTGCCAAAGGGGGCACATTCCAATTTCTTACACACACTTGTGATTTCATATGTTGATCATATATGTATATATATATATATATATATATATATATATATATATATATATATATATGTATATATATAAGTTGGAATTTCACAAGAAGAGTCATAATTTTACTCAACACAAGTCAAAAGCTGACAATAAAAACGGAACATTTGTGCAATATTACGAAAAAAGTTGGAATTTTTTTTACTCAATAACAGTCGCAATTCGACAAAAAAAGTTTAAAACGTTGGCAATTTAACGAAAAGAGTCGTAATTTTTGCTGGACAAAAAGTCACAATTTTTATAAGAAAAATATAAAATGTTGGCAATATTATAATAATCAAAATTATGAGAAAGTTCATAATTTTACTAAAAAAAGGCACTATTTTTACAAGAACAACAACAACAAAAAATTGCAATATTGTGAAAAGTCAGAGTTTTATGACAAATGTCACCATTTTGCATGAAAAACTAAACATTTTACGGGAACATATTGCAAAAACAGAAAGAATATGAGAAATTGTTCCCAATTTCATGAGTAAAAATTGTGAGAAAGACTACTTTTAGTTAAATATTTTTTGGGGAATTTTTTTGTTCGTAATTGGTTTTTAATCTTCATTATTTAGTATGTCACTATATACATTTTTATTTTTATTTTATTTTTTAAATTTCTGCCAAAGGGGGCACATTCCAATTTCTTACACACACTTGTGATTTCATATGTTGATCATATATATATATATAAATATACATACATACATATATATGTATATGAGTTGGAATTTCACAAGAAAAGTCATAATTTTACTCAACGCAAGTCAAAAGCTGACAATAAAAACGGAACATTTGTGCAATATTATGAAAAAAGTTGGAATTTTTTTTACTCAATAACAGTCGCAATTCGATAAAAAAAAGTTTAAAACATTGGCAATTTTACAAAAAGAGTCGTAATTTTACTGGACAAAAAGTCACAATTTTTATAAGAAAACTATAAAATTTTGGCAATTTTATGATAATCAAAATTATGAGAAAGTTCATAATTTTACTCCAAAAAAAATGTCACTATATTTACAAGAACAACAACAAAAAAATTGCAATATTGTGAAAAGTCAGAGTTGTATGACTACTGTCACCATTTTGCATGAAAAAGTAAAAATTTTACGGGAAAATATTGCGGAAACAGAAAGAATATGAGAAATTGTTCCCAATTTCATGAGTAAAAATTGTGAGAAACACTACTTTTAGTTAATTATTTTTTGGGGAATTTTTTGTTCGTAATTGGTTTTTAATCTTCATTATTTAGTATGTCACTATATAAATTTTTTTATTTTTATTTTATTTTTTTAATTTCTGCCAAAGGGGGCATATTCCAATTTCTTCCACACACTTGTGATTTCATATGTTGATCATATATATATATATATAAATATACATACATACATATATATGTATATGAGTTGGAATTTCACAAGAAAAGTCATAATTTTACTCAACACAAGTCAAAAGCTGACAATAAAAACGGAACATTTGTGCAATAGTACGAAAAAAGTCGGAATTTTTTTTACTCAATAACAGTCGCAATTCGACAAGAAAAGTTTAAAACGTTGGCAATTTTATGAAAAGAGTCGTAATTTTACTGGACAAAAAGTCACAATTTTTATAAGAAAACTATAAAATGTTGGCAATATTATAATCATCATCAAAATTATGAGAAAGTTCATAATTTTACTAAAAAAAGGCACTATTTTTACAAGAACAACAACAACAAAAAATTGCAATATTGTGAAAAGTCAGAGTTTTATGACAAATGTCACCATTTTGTTTGCATGAAAAACTAAACATTTTACAGGAAAATATGCCGGAAACAGAAAGAATATGAGAAATTGTTCCCAATTTCATGAGTAAAAATTGTGAGAAAGACTACTTTTAGTTAAATATTTTTGGGGAATTTTTTTGTTCGTAATTGGTTTTTAATCTCCATTATTTAGTATGTCACTATATACATTTTTTACTTTTATTTTATTTTTTTAATTTCTGCCAAAGGGGGCATATTCCAATTTCTTCCACACACTTGTGATTTCATATGTTGATCATATATATATATAAATATACATACATACATATATATGTATATGAGTTGGAATTTCACAAGAAGAGTCATAATTTTACTCAACACAAGTCAAAAGCTGACAATAAAAACGGAACATTTGTGCAATATTATGAAAAAAGTCGGAATTTCTTTTACTCAATAACAGTCGCAATTCGACAAAAAAAGTTTAAAACGTTGGCAATTTAACGAAAAGAGTCGTAATTTTACCGGACAAAAAGTCACATTTTTTATAAGAAAACTATAAAATGTTGGCAATATTATAATAATCAAAATTATGAGAAAGTTCCTAATTTTACTCCAAAAAAAACATCACTATTTTTACAAGAACAACAACAAAAAAATTGCAATATTGTGAAAAGTCAGAGTTTTATGACGAATGTCACCATTTTGCATGAAAAAGTAAAAATTTTACCGGAACATATTGCGGAAACAGAAAGAATATGAGAAATTGTTCCCAATTTCATGAGTAAAAATTGTGAGAAACACTACTTTTAGTTAATTATTTTTTGGGGAATTTTTTGTTCGTAATTGGTTTTTAATCTTCATTATTTAGTATGTCACTATATACATTTTTTATTTTAATTTTATTTTTTTAATTTCTGCCAAAGGGGGCATATTCCAATTTCTTCCACACACTTGTGATTTCATATGTTGATCATATATATATATAAATATACATACATACATATATATGTATATGAGTTGGAATTTCACAAGAAGAGTCATAATTTTACTCAACACAAGTCAAAAGCTGACAATAAAAACGGAACATTTGTGCAATATTATGAAAAAAGTCGGAATTTTTTTTACTCAATAACAGTCGCAATTCGACAAAAAAAGTTTAAAACGTTGGCAATTTAACGAAAAGAGTCGTAATTTTACTGGACAAAAAGTCACATTTTTTATAAGAAAACTATAAAATGTTGGCAATATTATAATAATCAAAATTATGAGAAAGTTCCTAATTTTACTCCAAAAAAAACATCACTATTTTTACAAGAACAACAACAACAAAATTGCATTATTGTGAAAAGTCAGAGTTTTATGACAAATGTCACCATTTTGCATGAAAAAGTAAAAATTTTACCGGAACATATTGCGGAAACAGAAAGAATATGAGAAATTGTTCCCAATTTCATGAGTAAAAATTGTGAGAAACACTACTTTTAGTTAATTATTTTTTGGGGAATTTTTTGTTCGTAATTGGTTTTTAATCTTCATTATTTAGTATGTCACTATATACATTTTTTATTTTAATTTTATTTTTTTAATTTCTGCCAAAGGGGGCATATTCCAATTTCTTCCACACACTTGTGATTTCATATGTTGATCATATATATATAAATAAATAAATATATATATATTTATATATATATATATATATATATATATATATATATATATATATATATATATATATATATATATATATATATATATATATATATATATGAGTTGGAATTTCACAAGAAAAGTCATAATTTTACTCAACACAAGTCAAAAGCTGACAATAAACCGGAACATTTGTGCAATATTATGAAAAAAGTTGGAATTTTTTTCACTCAATAACAGTCGCAATTTGACAAGAAAAATTTAAAACTTTGGCAATTTTATGAAAAGGGTCGTAATTTTACCGGACAAAAAGTCACAATTTTTATAAGAAAACTATAAAATGTTGGCAATATTATAATAATCAAAATTATGAGAAAGTTCATAATTTTACTCCCAAAAAATGTCACTATTTGTACAAGAACAACAGCAACAAAAAAATTGCATTATTGTGAAAAGTCAGAGTTTTATGACAAATGTCACCATTTTGCATGAAAAAGTAAAAATTTTACGGGAACATATTGCAAAAACAGAAAGAATATGAGAAATTGTGAGAAAGACTACTTTTAGTTAAATATTTTTTGCAAATTTTTTTGTTCGGAATTGATTTTTAATCTTCATTATTTACCACAAATTATTATAGTATGTCACTATTTAAATTTTTTTTATATTTTTTTTTTAAATTAATTTCCGCCAAAAGGGGGCACATTTCAATTTCTTACACACACTTGTGATTTCATATGTTGATCATATATATATAAATATACATACATATATATATATATATATATATATATATATATATATATATATATATATATATATGTGTGTGTGACTTGGAATTTCACAAGAAAAGTCATAATTTTACTCAACACAAGTCAAAAGCTGACAATAAAAACGAAACATTTGTGCAATATTACGAAAAAAGTCTGACTTTCTTTTACTCAATAACAGTCGCAATTCGACAAAAAAAGTTTAAAACTTTGGCAATTTAACGAAAAGAGTCGTAATTTTACCGGAAAAAAAGTCACAATTTTTATGAGAAAACTATAAAATGTTGGCAATATTATAATAATCAAAATGATGAAAAAGTTCATCATTTTACTCCAAAAAAATTCACTATTTTTACAAGAACAACAACAAAAAAATTGCAATATTGTGAAAAGCCAGAGTTTTATGAAAAATGTCACCATTTTGTTTGCATGAAAAAGTAAACATTTTACGGGAAAATATTGCGGAAACAGAAAGAATATGAGAAATTGTTCCCAATTTCATGACTAAAAATTGTGAGAAAGACTACTTTTTTTTGTTCGTAATTGGTTTTTAATCATTATTATTTACCACAAATTATTATAGTATGTCACAATTTAACATTTTTTTTAAATTAATTTCCGCCAAAAGTGGGGACATTTCAATTTCTTACACACACTTGTGATTTCATACGTTGACATTATTTTATTGTATGTTATTATATATAAATTTTTTTATTTGAGTTTATTTATTTATTCATTTTTGGGTGTTTTGTGCACGTTTTTTCAAAGAAAACCCTACTTTGATATTTTTACTACTCAAAACCAAAAGCATTGTGTGTGTGTGTGTGTGTGTGTGTGTGTGTGTGTGTGTGTGTGTGTGTGTGTGTGTGTGTGTGAGAAAATATATATATATATATATATATATATAATGAATATATATAATGTATGTGTGTGTGTATTAGATATGCGCGGATAGACACTTATATCATCCGCAACCGCATCACCAAAGTCGTCATCCACCCGCCATCCACCCGAACCAACATTTTATCAACACCGCCCGCCACCCGCCCGTTGTTATACATCCGGGTTCGGCAGCCTTTATCACTCATAGATCTAATTAAACCCGTTTCACAGACTACAGAAGACAATGGGAGCCGCAAACATTCTCGCGACTGTTTGCTGGTGCTTATCCAGATAACGAAAATAAGGGCGTGTTATGAAGCCAATGGCTTTGACGCCTTCGACGGTGAGCCCTTCAATTTTTTTTTACACACACTTGTTATTTCATATGTTGAATTTGAAAAATCCCTCCTTTTTGGGACCACCCTCGTTTTAATGGGTGTCACCAGCAGGGGTGCAAATGAGACATTCTCTATTAGATGCAATGGTTTTCCGTATCGGGACCATGACTTCGGTCCCAACTGGTCCACACCTCCTCATATGGAAGCTACTTTTCCTTCTTGGTGTCTCAAGAAGGGTAGGAAAACAAGGACACACACACACACACACACACACACACACACACACACAATAGCCTATAGGAGAAAGTGAGGAGCAGAGGAAGTGTGGACTAGCCCAGACCAGACTGTTCACACACTCACTAGACAGTGGAAGTCATTAATCCACTTTCTACGGCGAGAAAGGAGGCTTAAAGATGAAAAATGGCGAGGAGGCATTCAAGTGTCACGATGACGGAGCTTCCCCCTGGCATGCCCGCTCTGGTTCTACCACTTTCTTGACGGGACCTGCAGGTGAAACCTCACACCTCCATGAAGGCTGGAATGCCTCCATTTGTCATCCGCAGCGTTGTGAGATATTCATCGGCAGACGTGGCGAAAGCGCCGCGATCCAACGCTAAGATAAACACGTAAAAAAAAAACACACACACAAATGATGCGAGGGCGGATTCATCTCTGACAGGGGCCTCCATTTGGGCCCCACAGCTATTTTTGTTTGGACCGCAGCACGTTCTAAAAATACTATACGTAGAAAAACAAAAAACATAGAAAAAGAGCAACATCGGTGAAATGTAAGAAGAAAAAGTTGCAATGTTGACTCTAATAACACAAAGCTGCCATGCAAGCTGTTTTTTTCCCCTTTAAAACTGTTATTACTCGGAAAACAATAAATCAAAATCAATGTTGTTATGAGTTATTGACGTATTCAAGCCTCCAATTAATATTCCACTTTGAATAATATAAAGACTTAAGTTTTATAAGTAAAAAAAAATAAAAATAAAAGTTGAATATTATATTATGAGTGGGACCCTTTTGGGTCCCCAAGAATGTTAGTGTGATTAGAAAAAAACAAAAGAAGAGAAAGAAATCAAATCAATGTTGTTAGGAATTCTTGACCTATTTAAGATTCAAATACGCCACATCATTTTTTGGAGAAAATATTGTATATTTTGTGCGTTTTCCACATGAAAACACATTTTTCTTGAACAAAAAGAACATAAAACTAACAAAAATTCATTAAAACTTGAACATTGAATATATATATATATATATATATATATATGGGTTGTACTTGTATAGCGCTTTTCTGCCTTCAAGGTACTCAAAGCGCTTTGACACTACTTCCACATTTACCCATTCACACACACATTCACACACACATTCACACACACATTCACACACACATTCGCACACTGATGGAGGGAGCTGCCATGCAAGGCGCCAACCAGCACCCATCAGGAGCAAGGGTGAAGTGTCTTGCTCAGGACACAACGGACGTGATGAGGTTGGTACTAGGTGGGATTTGAACCAGTGACCCTCGGGTTGCGCACGGCCACTCTCCCCACTGCGCCACGCCGTCCCCTATATATATATATACATATATATATATATATATATATATATATATATATATATATATATGTATATATATATATATATATACATATATATATACACACATAAAACAATATATATATACACACATAAAACAAACAAAAATGCATTAAAAACTATGTATCTATGTATATATACATATACAAAGCAATTGCAAAATGACTACCTACCCCCAGACTAAACGACTCTGAAACCAATAATGAATGTAACTGTCGCAAGAAACCTGATTGCCCTCTCAACGGGGGGTGCTTACAGACATCAGTCGTTTACCAAGCAAAGGTGACACGCAAGGACATTAACACATCCGACACGTACGTAGGATTAACCGAAGGAGCGTTCAAAACAAGATGGAATAATCACAACGCCTCCTTTAGAAACCAGACTTTGCAGAATTCTACAGAACTCAGCAAACACATTTGGAACCTCAAAGACAATAATGTTGAATATTCAATAACATGGCAAATCCTTGCATCCAGCACACCTTACAACAGTGGTAATAAAAGATGCAACCTATGCTTAAAAGAGAAACTGTTTATTATATATCATCCAGATCTATCATCTCTCAACAAGCGCAGTGAAATCATTTCAACATGCCGCCATAGACGGAAACACCTCCTAGGTAACACATGAGCCAATCACCACACCCTACGCCTGCTTGTACCCACCCACTCTGTGCTCTATATAAACCATTGTATGTGAATGCTTCCATTAAAATCTCCTGATGATTGAGGGAACCCCTCATGAAACAGATCTGTAGAGATGAAGTAGTTTTGTGATTTTTTCCCACACCTACATATTGCGCTCTACCACGGTATCGAGCACTATTCTCTGGATAATCCAATCAAGACATATATATATATATATATATATATACATATATATATATATATACACACATAAAACAAACAAAAATGCATTAAAAACTATGTATCTATGTATATATACATATATATGTATACATACAAATAAATATATTTATATATGTATATGTATATGTATATATACATAAATGTGTATATACATATACACATACATACATATAAACACATATTTGCGTGTGTATATATATATATATACCAAGAAAACGACAATTTCCCCATTAATTTGAGCGAGGATGAAACATTTTTGGATAAGGAAAGTGAGAGTGAAGCACTAGAAAGAAAAAAAAACTATACTATATATATATATATATATATATATATATATATATATATATATATATATATACACACACACTAGATATGCGCGGTTTGCGGTCTCATCAGCAGAGTCCCCGCGGGTCGGGCGGGTGACATGACGAAAAATTAGATTTTAAATAGATCCGGGCGGGTGGCAGTTGAACCAATCCAATCCAATCCACTTTATTTATATAAGCACATTTAAAACTACAATAACGTTTCCAAAGTGCTGCACAGCCATGTTAAAAACAATGGGGTTGGGGGCGGGGGGCGGGTGTAAAATATATTCAGGAAGAGTCATGGATGCAAAGGATTCTGGGTATTTATTGTGTTGCGTTTATGTTTTGTTACTGTGAGGATGTTCTCCCGAAATGTGTTTGTCATTCTTGTTTGGTGTGGCTTCACAGTGTGGCGCATTTTAGTAAGAGTGTTAAAATTGTTTATATCACAACCATCAGTGTACTCTGTGTCACCCAGTATTGCCTTTCAATCTTGTACGTGTTTCTGCTGAAACTACACACAACATGTTGCTGGACTGGCAGACACTTTGTACATGTTGTCGAAGGCGTCAAAGCCAATGGCTTCATAACACGCCCTTATTCTCGTTATCTGGATAAGCACCAGCAAACAGTCGCGAGAATGTTTGCGACTCCCATTGTCTTCTGTACTCTGTGAAACGGGTTTGATTAGATCTATGAGTGATAAAGGCTGCCGAACCCTGATGTATAACAACGGGCGGGCGGTTGCGGTGTTGATAAAATGTTGGTTCGGGTGGATGGCGGGTGGATGACGACTTTGGTGATGCGGTTGCGGATGATATAAGTGTCTATCCGCGCATATCTAATACACACACACATACATTATATATATTCATTGTATATATATATATTTTTTTTTCTCACACACACACACACACATACATTATATATATTCATTGTATATATATATATTTTTTTTTTCTCACACACACACACACACACACACACACACACACACACACACACACACACACACACACACACACAATGCTTTTGGTTTTGAGTAGTAAAAATATCAAAGTAGGGTTTTCTTTGAAAACACGTGCATAAACAATCAAAAATGAATAAATAAATAAACTCAAATAAAAAAATTAATATATAATAATATACAATAAAATAATGTATGACTTATTTAAAAACTATTTTTGACTGAGACCCTAAAGGTAAAAAATTTTTTAAAATAAATTAATACAATGTTTTTGGTTTTGAATGGTAAAAATATCAAATCTTCTTAAAACAATAAAAATAAAAATAATAAAAGACTTATTTAAAAAAAATTATGATTGAAACCCTAAAAGGTAAAAAAAAAAAAAAATCAATTTAATGTTTTTGGTTTTGAACGAGAAACATCAAAACAGGGTTTTAAGTGCATAAAACAATACGAACAAAAGAAACAAAAAAACAATAAATAATATATGACTTATTTTTAACATTTTTATAACTGAGACCCCAAAGGTTAAAAAAAAAAATGTTTTTGGTTTCGAATAGTAAAAATATCAAATCTGCTTAAAACAATAAAAATAAAAATAAAAATAATAATAAAAGACTTATTTAAAAAAAATTATGATTCAAACCCTAAAAGGTAAAAAAAAAAAAAATCAATTTAATGTTTTTGGTTTTGAACGAGAAACATCAAAAGAGGTTTTTAAGTGCATAAAACAATAAGAACAAAAGAAAAAAAAAACATTAAATATATATGACTTATTTTTAACATTTTTATGACTGAGACCCTAAAGGTTAAAAAAAATAATGTTTAAGGTTTCGAATAGTAAACATATAAAATCTGCTTAAAACAATAAAAAATAAAAATAAAATAATTGAAAAATAATAATACAAGACTTATTTTAAAAAATTATGATTGAAACCCTAAAAGGTAAAAAAAATAAAATCAATTTCATGTTTTTGGTTTTGAAAGAGAAACATTAAAAGAGGGTTTTAAGTGCATAAAACAATAAGAACAAAAGAAACAACAACAAAATAAATAAATAATATATGACTTATGTTTAACATTTTTATGACTGAGACCCTAAAGGTTAAAAAAATAATAATGTTTATGGTTTCGAATAGTAAACATATAAAATCTGCTTAAAACAATAAAAAATAAAAATAAAATAATTGAAAAATAATAATAAAAGACTTATTTAAAAAAAATTATGATTGAAACCCTAAAAGGTAAAAAAAAAAATCAATTTCATGTTTTTGGTTTGGAACGAGAAACATCAAAACAGGGTTTTAAGTGCATAAAACAATAAGAACAAAAGAAACAACAACAAAATAAATAAATAATATATGACTTATGTTTAACATTTTTATGACTGAGACCCGATTGTAGCTGAGATAGGCGCCAGCGCCCCCCGCGACCCCAAAAGGGAATAAGCGGTAGAAAATGGATGGATGGATGGACCCTAAAGGTTAAAAAAAAAATAATGTTTATGGTTTCGAATAGTAAAAATATCAAAATGGCCGCCGCATGCTTTTGATTTTTCCATGTTGGAAAAAGTGTGTTGACTCTGATCTAAAAAACTTCTCCAAAACAACAAAGACGGCATTGAAGCGTTGCAACAAGTTCGTGCTGATCAATAAAAGCACAAATCACCTCCTGCATTTCATCAAAACATTTTTATTTGGCCCCGGGAGGCAATCTTTTTTTTTTTTTTTACCAATTCATGTTGCAGCTGGCTGCCGATTACAAGCTGCATAAAACATGACACCGCGCTCACGCCAGCCAGGAAGTCACTCTTCTTCTTCTCCTGATTTATTGTCATCAGTCACGCTCCGTCCGTCCCGTCAGCGACGTGCCGAGACAGCTCGGGTATGTCGGCGTCAACCCCGACGCCCAACAAGGCGAGTGCCGGGCTCCGACATGCTAACCACAAACTAACGAGGAGGGGGGGGGTCCGTCACCCCTCCAAGGGTCCGTCACCCCCCGGGGGTCTGCAGGGGTACTACGTTTTTTTTTTTTTTTACGTGGATGGCGAGCTACCGGTGAGCATTCCTCCACTTTCTCAGTCTTTTTTGCCACTTGTCCCACCTTTTTTTGAAACACCTTGCAAATTTCCAAAGGATAACAAAGTTGGAACTTGAAGAATATTGTCCTTGCAGTCTATGCAATTGAAGTTGGAAAGGATTTTAATTCTCTTTTTTATTTATCATTTACACATTGTGACAACTTCACAGATTTTTTTAGTTTTTGTGTAGTTATTTAATCACCAGTTGTCACTTGAATGAACAAAATAGGTCAAATTCGCTCGTTTTGGCTCGACTCGTTCACCCGCTGGCTCGTTTCCATCCAATCGAAATATGCAAATCACTTTAAACCGTCAAACCCCGCTTAAGAAAACCTGCAGCCGTCAAAGTGTACGTTCTAGAAAATCCACCTGTCATCGCCTTCCCGTCAAAAACCACCAGAGACGCCTGCAACCCCGTCTGCCGGCCGCAGACTCTTGATTACAAACACCACGGCAACAATAACAGCCGGCCAGCGAGCTTGTCTTCGGCGTATTCGTCAAGTCATTACGTGACGGTACCGTACGCCGCTGAGTGACATGCAGTACACAAACAACCGCCGTGGTGAAGCTGACCGCCATGTGACCGCATCATCGCACACAGCTTGGAACTTTTAACTCCACCCAGTCCTTCACACCATTTAGCGCAGAGCTGGGCAAATATTTGGACTCGGGGGCCACATTGAAAGAAAAAAATGTGTCCGGGGGGCCAATGTGTATGTGTATAAATGATATATACACATTTAGCTGTACAGTATGTGTGTTTGGATCCCTTTTTCCCAGAAACACTAATACCAAAAAGTCACAATGTCTGATAGAATTCTAAAAAGGTTATGACGGACCTGTCAATACGTGGACTTGTGGGTTGTTTTTTCCTGGAAGGCAAAGGAATGTTGGCGCGGGCAAGACGTGAATGTAAGTACATATTTATTAATAACACAAAAAAACTACAAAAAAAACAACAAAAAAACAAGAGCGTGCACAAGGGTGGACAACAAACTTGACTAATGAAAACGAAAGACTAGCCCAAAGGCAGAACTATGGACAAAAAACAATAACACTAACTGTGACACTAACTGGCCAAAAAAACTCCCTGATCAACAGACATGACAAAACCACTTCAAAAAAACAAAAACGGGATGGAATGTTATAGTTTTTTACTGAATAGGACACCCAATATGTGCATGTAAATAAAGATACATCTTTTACTTCTCAGACCAGCTCCTAAATAGTTGTGTATCTTTTACAATCAAGCAAAACACAACACAAATGTAACAAACAGCAAAATATGAATGCAAAGTGTAAACAACACCTAAAATATGATATATTATCACTTTTATGCCGAAATTTGTTGTAAAAGTATGTTGTACAGTATGTGTGTTTGGCTCCCTTTTTTTCCAGGAACACTAATACCAAAAAGTCACAATGTCTGATAGAATTCTAAAAAGGTTATGACGGACCTGTCAATACGTGGACTTGTGGGTTGTTTTTTCCTGGAAGGCAAAGGAATATTGGCGCGGGCAAGACGTGAATGTAAGTACATATTTATTAATAACACAAAACTACAAAAAAAACAAAAAAACAAAAGGCGTGCACAAGGGTGGAGAACAAACATGACTAATAGCACAAAGGCAGAACTATGGACAAAAAACAAAAGACACTAACTGTGGCATTAATAAACAAAACTTACGTGGTATGACAAGAAGCAAAACTATGGATCGGCATGAGTGAAAGAAGTAGCATGGCATGACGTGGGTAAAGGTAAAGTCGCCAGGCTGACTACCTGGCAACTACAGGTTTAAATAATGCTGTGGTGATTAGTGACAGGTGTGCGTGTGCTAAACGCGAGACAGTTGTGTGACATAAGGACAGGTGAAAACTAATGGGTAGTCATGGAAACAAGACAAACAAGGAAGTGCAAAAACAGGAACTGAGTGTACAAAAAACAAACAGCACATGGCCAAAAACACCCTGATCACACAAGACAAGACCACCTCAAAAAAAAAGAAACGGAATGGAATTTTATAGTTTTTTACTGAATAGAACACCCAATATGTACAAGAAAATAAAGAAAGTGGGATTTAAAATAATAACCATGAACAATAAAACACTGAATATTAAAAACATATGAACATACTTTACTTCTCAGACCAGATCCTACATAGTTGTGTATCTTTTACAATCAAGCAAAACACAACACAAATGTAACAAACAGCAAAATATGAATGCAAAGTGTAAACAACACCTAAAATATGATATATTATCACTTTTATGCAGAAATGTGTTATAAAAATCTGCTGTACAGTATGTGTGTTTGGATCCCTTTTTTCCAGAAACACTAATACCAAAAAGTCACAATGTCTAAAATAATTCTAAAAAGGTTATGACGGACCTGTCAATACGTGGACTTGTGGGTTGGATTTTCCTGGAAGGCAAAGGAAAGTTGGTGCGGGCAAGACGTGAGTGTAAGTACATATTTATTAATAACACAAAAAAACTACAAAAAAAAAGAAAAAAAGGCGTGCACAAGGGCGGAGAACAGACTTGACTAATGAAAACGAAAGACTAGCAAAAAGGCAGAACTATGGACAAAAAACAAAAGACACTAACTGGCCAAAAAAACTCCCTGATCAACAGACATGACAAAACCACTTCAAAAAAACAAAAACGGGATGGAATTTTATAGTTTTTTTACTGAATAGGACACCCAATATGTACATGTAAATAAAGAAAGTGGGATTTAAAATAATAACTATGAACAATAAAACAGTGAATATTAACAACATCTTTTACTTCTCAGACCAGCTCCTAAATAGTTGTGTATCTTTTACAATCAAGCAAAACACAACACAAATGTAACAAACAGCAAAATATGAATGCAAAGTGTAAACAACACCTAAAATATGATATAGTATCACTTTTATGCCGAAATTTGTTGTAAAAGTATGTTGTACAGTATGTGTGTTTGGCTCCCTTTTTTTCCAGGAACACTAATACCAAAAGTCACAATGTCTGATAGAATTCTAAAAAGGTTATGACGGACCTGGCAATACGTGGACTTGTGGGTTGGTTTTTCCTGGAAGGCAAAGGAAAGTTGGCGCGGGCAAGACGTGAGTGTAAGTATATATTTATTAATAACACAAAAAAACTACAAAAAAAAGAAAAAAAACAAAAGGCGTGCACAAGGGTGGAGAACAAACTTGACTAATGAAAAGAAAATACTAGCACAAAGGCAGAACTATGGACAAAAAACAAAAGACACTAACTGGCCAAAAAAACCCCTGATCAACAGACATGACAAAACCACTTCAAAAAAACAAAAACGGGATGGAATTTTATATTTTTTTACTGAATAGGACACCCAATATGTACAAGAAAATAAAGAAAGTGGGATTTAAGATACTAACTATGAACAATAAAACACTGAATATAAAAAACATATGAACATCTTTTACTTCTCAGACCAGCTCCTAAATAGTTGTGTATCTTTTACAATCAAGCAAAACACAACACACATGTAACAAACAGCAAAATATGAATGCAAAGTGTAAACAACACCTAAAATATGATATATTATCACTTTTATGCAGAAATGTGTTATAAAATCTGCTGTACATTATGTGTGTTTGGGTCCCTATTTCCCAGAAACACTAATACCAAAAGTCACAATGTCTGATAGAATTCTAAAAAGGTTATGACGGACCTGTCAATACGTGGACTTGTGGGTTGGTTTTTCCTGGAAGGCAAAGGAAAGTTGGCGCGGGCAAGACGTGAGTGTAAGTATATATTTATTAATAACACAAAAAAACTACAAAAAAAAGAAAAAAAACAAAAGGCGTGCACAAGGGTGGAGAACAAACTTGACTAATGAAAAGAAAATACTAGCACAAAGGCAGAACTATGGACAAAAAACAAAAGACACTAACTGGCCAAAAAAACCCCTGATCAACAGACATGACAAAACCACTTCAAAAAAACAAAAACGGGATGGAATTTTATATTTTTTTACTGAATAGGACACCCAATATGTACAAGAAAATAAAGAAAGTGGGATTTAAGATACTAACTATGAACAATAAAACACTGAATATAAAAAACATATGAACATCTTTTACTTCTCAGACCAGCTCCTAAATAGTTGTGTATCTTTTACAATCAAGCAAAACACAACACACATGTAACAAACAGCAAAATATGAATGCAAAGTGTAAACAACACCTAAAATATGATATATTATCACTTTTATGCAGAAATGTGTTATAAAATCTGCTGTACATTATGTGTGTTTGGGTCCCTATTTCCCAGAAACACTAATACCAAAAGTCACAATGTCTGATAGAATTCTAAAAAGGTTATGACGGACCTGTCAATACGTGGACTTGTGGGTTGGTTTTTCCGGAAGGCAAAGGAAAGTTGGCGCGGGAACGACGTGAATGTAAGTACATATTTATTAATAACACAAACAAACTACAAAAAAAGAAAAGAAAACAAAAGGCGTGCACAAGGGTGGAGAACAAACATGACTAATAGCACAAAAGCAGAACTATGGACAAAAAACAAAAGACACTAACTGTGGCATTAATAAACAAAAGTTACGTGGCATGACAAGAAGCAAAATTGTGGACCGGCATGAGTGAAAGAAGTAGCATGGCATGACGTGGGTAAAGGTAAAGTCGCCAGGCTGACTACCTGGCAACTACAGGTTTAAATAATGCTGTGGTGATTAGTGACAGGTGTGCGGGTGCAAAACGCGGGACAGTTGCGTGACATAAGGACAGGTGAAAACTAATGGGTAGTCATGGAAACAAAACAAACAAGGAAGTGCAAAAACAGGAACATTGTTGTATGCGATACATGACATCTATTGCATTGTTGTATGTGATATATGACATCTATGACATTGTTGTATGTGATATATGACATCTATTACATTGTTGTATGTGATATATGACATCTATTACGTTGTTGTATGTGATATATGACATCTATTACATTGTTGTATGTGATATATGACATCTATTACATTGTTGTATGTGATATATGACATCTATTACATTGTTGTATGTGATATATGACATCTATTACATTGTTGTATGTGATATATGACATCTATTACATTGTTGTATGTGATATATGACATCTATTACATTGTTGTATGTGATATATGACATCTATTACATTGTTGTATGTGATATATGACATCTATTACATTGTTGTATGTGATATATGATATCCATTACATTGTTGTATGTGATATATGACATCTATTACATTGTTGTATGTGATACATGACATCTATTACATTGTTGTATGTGATATATGACATCTATTACATTGTTGTATGTAATATATGATATCCATTACACTGTTGCATGTATAATATTGTTGTAAGCAAAGGAGGAAAAAGAAGCAGGAAAAGAAAATGGCAGCAGATAAAGGAGTAAAACATGGCGGGCCTTCCAAGGCAGGAAGTCATTAGCGGCAGTGCAAAGGCGCTCAGTCGTCACGGCGAGTGAAACACGGCGCTCCACTCCGATAAACGCTGGAATAAACGTCAAGCGAGGACTCAGGCAGGACTTCCCTCCGAGCCACGGAGCTTGAAGTGGAAGATTGCGGGTCTCCACCAACGCTCACGTCTGCGACCAAGCCGGAGCACGCGGTGGCGGTTTTTAGCCAATGAGAGGCTGCGATTACTTCGACACATGGCGTGCAATCATCAACATGGCGTTTATGTCTCCGTGATTGATAAACGCGGTTTGGACAACTTTCGCTGCGCCTTTTTTGCTGCATTTGCCTAAAACGCAAGAATGATGGACTGATATCAAACATGAAGGGAAACCAGAGAATTGTCACAGGATGCCACCTGTGCAACAAATCCAGTCGTGAAATGTCCTAAATATTCCAAAGTCAACTGTTGGCTTTGTTATAAGAAAATGGAAGAGTTTGGGGAACAACAGCAACTCAGAGGGATTATGGTGTGGGGTTGTTTTTCAGGAGTTGGACTTGGCCAGTGAAAGGGACTTGGATACAGCTTCAATAGTCGTATTGTCATGGTCAAGCCACTCCTGAACTCTAGACAACAAAAGTTCCCTCAGTCAGCAATGGTTTGGGGAGCCCTGTCAGCTGCTGGTTTTGGTCCACTGTGTTTCATCAAGTCCGGAGTCAATGCAGCTGTGTACCTAGAAATTTTAGAGCACTACATGCTTCCATTTGTTGCAAAGCTCTATGGAGATGATGATTTAAGTGTCCGGCATGATCTGGCACCTGCCCACAGTGCCAAAACCAGCAGTAACTGGTGTACTGACCGTGGCATTACTGTCCTCGGTTGGCCTGACAACTCCCCTGACCTAAACACCATAGAGAATTTGAGGGGTATTGTGAAGAAGAAGCTGAAAGACACCAGACCCAATAATGCAAATGAGTTGAAGGCCACTATTGAAGCATCCTGGGCATCCATAACATCTCAGCCATGCCACACGGCATTGATGCAGTAATCCCTGCAAAAGCATTCCCAACCAAGTACTGAGTGCATTAATTGACTTTTTCAAATGTTTGATTTCATTTTGCTGTTATAAATCTTTTTTTTTTTAACTTGGTCTGAGGAAATATTCACATTTTTTGAGATAGGATTTTTGAGTTTTTTTAAGCTGTATGTCATAATCAGCAATATTAAAATAATAAAAGGCTTGCAATATTTCAGTTGATGTGTAATGAATCCAGAATGTATGACATTTTCATGTTTTTAGTTGCGTTACGGAAAATAAAGGACTTTATCATGATATTCAAATTTTCTGAGACAGTCCTGTATGTATATATATATATACATATATATATATATATATATATACATATATATATATATATATATGTATATATATATATATATATATATATATATATATATATATATATATATATATATATATATATATATATATATATATATATATATATATATATACATATATATATATATATATATATATATATATATATATATATATATATATATGTATATATATATATATATATATATATGTCTGTCTATCTGTGTTGGCCCTGCGATGAGGTGGCGACTTGTCCAGGGTGTACCCTGCCTTCCGCCCGATTGTAGCTGAGATAGGCGCCAGCGCCCCCCGCGACCCCAAAAAAGGGAATAAGCGGTAGAAAATGGATGGATGGATATATATATATATATATATACATACACACATATTTCTTCAAGTAAAAAAACTTGCAGGTATAAAAAAAACAAATCACAGTATTCTAATTTTCTGAGACAGTCCTGTATATATATATATATATATATATATATATATATATATATATATATATATATATATATATATATACATATATATATATATACATAAGATTACCAGCAAGCTATTAATTGCACCATACTATATATATGTATATATATATATATATATATATATGTATATATATATATATATATATATATATATATATATATATATATATGTATATATATATACACACATATATATACATATATATGTATATATATATATGTATATATATATACACACATATATATACATATATATATATATATATATATATATATATATATATATATATACATACATACACACACACACACATATATTTCTTCAAGTAAAAAATCTTGCAGGTATGAAAAAACATTTTCCTCATAAAAAAAAATAAGTAATTGCAAGTAAAAAAAAGAAATGTTCTTCATGTTAAAACTTTTGGCAGTAATATCCCACCCTGCGCGATCCACACACTTGCACTTGAGATGCTGTTATTTGCGCATGGTGCCGTCCGCCCAAAAAATAAAACGGACTTAAAGGTTAATTTACAAGTTACGCATGTTTGTCCGATATTCTGTCGCTCATTTTAATCTCCACCCCACTTCTTATTCGTCATTTTTTGGCGGATGGCACCATGCGCAAATGACGACTTGCAAATAGTATATATATTTTTTTGACCTGTGAATCATTGGGAGTGAGTAAAAAACATGGTCGTGTGTTGGTGGAGGTTTAGTTTAGCGACGGTGCAACCGGGGTCAAAAGTGTGATGTCGTACTTTTTTAAAAAAACGCCCGCCGGTGACGCAGGGAGAGTCTCTGCAAAGGACTGCTAGGAAGTAACACTTCAAAGTCGCATTGAGTTCATTCAAGTCTTAATGGAATTCAGCAGCACGGAAAAGAAACAGCGCCCTCGTCCTGTAATTACGGGGTCGGGATCGCCGCGTTTGGACGGACTTGAAGTGAACTGCGTGCGGTGGCTTTCATCCTGGTGTCAGGTTACGCAAAAGCTGAAATAACTTATGACTGAAGGGCAGTGTTTAGCAAAAAGGACACAGAAAATTCATACAACTATTTAAAAAAAAAAACTCTTAAAAAGTGGGGTTCTTAATCTTTTTGACCCAGGACCCAACTTTGACACTACACATGGGGCCGGGGCCCACTCAGATATTAACTCTGAATTCGTAATCTTACTCTTGATTTTAATTAAAATAAATATCATATTCAATTGAACAGACTGCAAAGACAAGATATTTAGTGAAGTGAATTATATTTATATAGCGCTTTTCTCTAGTGACTGAAAGCGCTTTACATAGTGAAACCCAATATCGAAGTTACACTTAAACCAGTGTGGGTGGCACGGGGAGCAGGTGGGTAAAGTGTCTTGCCCGAGGACACAACGGCAGCGACTAGGATGGCGGAAGCGGGAATCGAACCTGCAACCCTCAAGTTGCTGGCACGGCCGCTCTACCAACCGAGCTATGCCGCCTCGTTGGAACTAGTAAACTTTGTTATTTTTGCAAATATTAGGTCATTTGGAATTTTATGCCTGCGACGTGTTTGAAAAAAAAAGCTGGCACTGGTGGCAAAAAAGACTGATAAAAGTTGAGGAATACTCATCAATGTCAGGCTTGGACTCGGTCTTGGGTTGTTTTCCCGAGGTGCGAAACGACGTGAAGGTAGGTACATATTTAATTTATTTACTCATAAACTAAAAACAGGAACAAAATAAAAAGCGCTCACAATGGAGGTCCAAAACGTGGGCTATGAAACAAAAAACTAGCACTATAAACACTATAAACATGAAACAAAACACTTGTGCTATGGCATGAATGACAAAAAACTTACGTGGACAAAATGAACGGCAAAACAAGGCATGAAGCAGATAATGGAGGTCGTGAAGGAGGTGATGTTGCCAGACGGACTACCTGGTAACTGTGGCTTAAATAATGAACATGATAAGGGAAAACAGGTGTGGTTCAGTTCACCTGACCAATCAGTTCAGACCAAACTATTTTTAAAAAACTCTGAAAAAGTCCTATACCAGGGGTTCTTAATCTTTTTGACCCAGGACCCAACTTTGACACTACACATGGGGCCGGGGCCCACTCAGATATTAACTCTGAATTCGTAATCTTACTCTTGATTTTAATTAAAATAAATATTATATTCAATTGAACAGACTGCAAAGACAATATATTTAACGTTGGAACTTGTTATTTTTGCAAATATTAGGTCATTTTGGAATTTGATGCCTGCGACGTGTTTTAAAAAAAAAGCTGGCACTGGTGGCAAAAAAGACTGATCAAAGTTGAGGAATACTCATCAGTGTCAAGCTTGGACTCGGTCTTGGGTTGTTTTCCCGAGGTGCGAAATGACGTGAAGGTAGGTACATATTTAATTTATTTACTCATAAACTAAAAACAGGAACAAACAAAAAGCGCTCACAATGGAGGTCCAAAACTCGGGCTATGAAACAAAAGACTAGCACTATAAACATGAAACAAAACACTTGTGCTATGGCATGAATGACAAAAAACTTACGTGGACAAAATGAACAGCAAAATAAGGCATGAAGCGGATAATGGAGGTCGTGAAGGAGGTGATGTTGCCAGACGGACTACCTGGTAACTGTGGCTTAAATAATGAACATGATAAGGGAAAACAGGTGTGGTTCAGTTCACCTGACCAATCAGTTCAGACCAAACTATTTTTTTAAAAACTCTTAAAAAGTCCTATACCAGGGGTTCTTAATCTTTTTGACCCAGGACCCAACTTTGACACTACACATGGGGCCGGGGCCCACTCAGATATTAACTCTGAATTCGTAATCTTACTCTTGATTTTAATTAAAATAAATATTATATTCAATTGAACAGACTGCAAAGACAATATATTTAACGTTGGAACTTGTTATTTTTGCAAATATTAGGTCATTTTGGAATTTGATGCCTGCGACGTGTTTTAAAAAAAAAGCTGGCACTGGTGGCAAAAAAGACTGATCAAAGTTGAGGAATACTCATCAGTGTCAGGCTTGGACTCGGTCTTGGGTTGTTTTCCCGAGGTGCGAAATGACGTGAAGGTAGGTACATATTTAATTTATTTACTCATAAACTAAAAACAGGAACAAACAAAAATCGCTCACAGTGGAGGTCCAAAACTTGGGCTATGAAACAAAAGACTAGCACTATAAACATGAAACAAAACACTTGTGCTATGGCATGAATGACAAAAAACTTACGTGGACAAAATGAACAGCAAAACAAGGCATGACGCGGATAATGGAGGTCCTGAAGGAGGTGATGTTGCCAGACTGACTACCTGGTAACTGTGGCTTAAATAATGAACATGATAAGGGAAAAAAGGTGTGGTTCAGTTCACCTGACCAATCAGTTCGGACCAAACTATTTTTAAAAAACTCTTAAAAAGTCCTATACCAGGGGTTCTTAATCTTTTTGACCCAGGACCCAACTTTGACACTACACATGGGGCCGGGGCCCACTCAGATATTAACTCTGAATTTGTAATCTTACCCCTGATTTTAATTAAAATAAATATTATATTCAATCATTGCACGTAAGCGGCAAGGACCATGATCTTGGATCCCTCAGGCAGTACTGCATAAAAAAAAACAAAAAACATCGGTGTGTAAAGGATATCACCACATGGGCTCAGGAACACTTCGGAAAACCAATGTCAGTAACTACAGTTAGTTGCTATGTCTGTAAGTGCAAGTTACAACTCTACTATGCGAAGCCAAAGCCATTTAGGGGCGGCATGGCGTAGTGGGTAGAGCGGCCGTGCCAGAAACCTGAGGGTTGCAGGTTCGCTTCCCACCTATGGACATCAAAGTCGCTGCCGTTGTGTCCTTGGGCAGGACACTTCACCCTTTGCCCCCGGTGCCGCACACACCGGTGAATGAATGATGAATGAATGACTGGTGGTGGTCGGAGGGGCCGTAGGCGCAAAACTGGCAGCCACGCTTCCGTCAGTCTACCCCAGGACAGCTGTGGCTACAGATGTAGCTTACCACCACCAGGTGTGAATGAATGATGGGTTCCCACTTCTCTGTGAGCGCTTTGAGTATCCAACAATAGAAAAGCGCGATATAAATCTAATCCATTATTATTAATATTATTATAATTTATCAACAACACCCGGGCTCATCTAAGAAGGACTGATGCAAAGTGGAAAAGTGTTTTGACGAGTCCACATTTCAGAATGTTTTTGGAAACTGTAGACGTCGTTTTCAGCAACCTTTTAGTGTGCTAGTTGTCAGCGATACATATATATATACATATATATATATATATATATATATATATGTATATATATATATATATATATATATATATACAGTGGGGCAAAAAAGTATTTAGTCAGCCAGCGATTGTGCAAGTTCTCCCACTTAAAATGATGACATCATTTTCAAAATGGAGGAGGCTGAGTTCAATACCGGTAATTTGAAATCGCATAAAGGGAAGAAGATTAAGAGCTATTCAGTAGGATTTAACTGTGCAAACTTACATCACACTCGAATTTTTACTGCATGCCTTTGGTAAGTGCCGGAGTGAGAACAGGTTTTAAAATAATTAGCGCATGCTTACTTTTACCGCATGCCTTTGGTAAGCGCAGGAGTGAGAAGATGTTTCAAATTAATTAGCGCATGCTTACTTTTACCGCATGCCTTTGGTAAGCGCAGGAGTGAGAACAGGTTTTAAAATAATTAGCGCATGCTTACTTTTACCGCATGCCTTTGGTAAGCGCAGGAGTGAGAAGATGTTTCAAATTAATTAGCGCATGCTTACTTTTACCGCATGCCTTTGGTAAGCGCAGGAGTGAGAAGATGTTTCAAATTAATTAGCGCATGCTTACTTTTACCGCATGCCTTTGGTAAGCGCAGGAGTGAGAAGAGGTTTTAAATTAATTAGCGCATGCTTACTTTTACCGCATGCCTTTGGTAAGCGCAGGAGTGAGAAGAGGTTTTAAATAAATTAGCGCATGCTTACTTTTACCGCATGCCTTTGGTAAGCGCAGGAGTGAGAAGAGGTTTTAAATTAATCAGCGCATGCTTACTTTTACCGCATGCCTTTGGTAAGCGCAGGAGTGAGAAGAGGTTTTAAATTAATTAGCGCATGCTTACTTTTACCGCATGCCTTTGGTAAGCGCAGGAGTGAGAAGAGGTTTCAAATTAATTAGCGCATGATTACTTTTACCGCATGCCTTTGGTAAGCGCAGGAGTGAGAAGAGGTTTTAAATTAATTAGCGCATGCTTACTTTTACCGCATGCCTTTGGTAAGCGCAGGAGTGAGAAGAGGTTTTAAATTAGTTAGCGCATGCTTACTTTTACCGCATGCCTTTGGTAAGCGCAGGAGTGAGAAGATGTTTCAAATTAATTAGCGCATGCTTACTTTTACCGCATGCCTTTGGTAAGCGCAGGAGTGAGAAGATGTTTCAAATTAATTAGCGCATGCTTGCTTTTACCGCATGCCTTTGGTAAGCGCAGGAGTGAGAAGATGTTTCAAATTAATTAGCGCATGCTTACTTTTACCGCATGCCTTTGGTAAGCGCAGGAGTGAGAATATGTTTAACTTTTTGCAACTCAACGCCAAAAAAACGAATGCTGATTATCGGTCCTGCTAGACACCGAACTCTATTTAATAATACAACTCTAACATTTGACAACCAAACAATTAAACAAGGCGACACGGTAAAGAATCTGGGTATTATCTTCGACCCAACTCTCTCCTTTGAGGCACACATTAAAAGCGTTACTAAAACGGCCTTCTTTCATCTCCGTAATATCGCTAAAATTCGCTCCATTCTGTCCACTAAAGACGCTGAGATCATTATCCATGCGTTTGTTACGTCTCGCCTCGACTACTGTAACGTATTATTTTCGGGTCTCCCCATGTCTAGCATTAAAAGATTACAGTTGGTACAAAATGCGGCTGCTAGACTTTTGACAAGAACAAGAAAGTTTGATCACATTACGCCTGTACTGTATATACCTTTATATACATATATACATACATATATACCTGTACTGTATATACCTTTATATACATATATACATACATATATACCTGTACTGTATATACCTTTATATACATATATACATACATATATACCTATACTGTATATACCTTTATATACATATATACATACATATATACCTATACTGTATATACCTTTATATACATATATACATACATATATACCTGTACTGACTCACCTGCACTGGCTTCCTGTGCACTTAAGATGTGACTTTAAGGTTTTACTACTTACGTATAAAATACTACACGGTCTAGCTCCATCCTATCTTGCCGATTGTATTGTACCATATGTCCCGGCAAGAAATCTGCGTTCAAAGGACTCCGGCTTATTAGTGATTCCCAAAGCCCAAAAAAAGTCTGCGGGCTATAGAGCGTTTTCCGTTCGGGCTCCAGTACTCTGGAATGCCCTCCCGGTAACAGTTCGAGATGCTACCTCAGTAGAAGCATTTAAGTCTCACCTTAAAACTCATTTGTATACACTAGCCTTTAAATAGACTCTCTTTTTAGACCAGTTGATCTGCCGCTTCTTTTCTTTTTCTTCTATGTCCCACTCTCCCCTGTGGAGGGGGTCCGGTCCGATCCGATGGCCATGTACTGCTTGCCTGTGTATCGGCTGGGGACATCTCTGCGCTGCTGATCCGCCTCCGCTTGGGATGGTTTCCTGGTGGCTCCGCTGTGAACGGGACTCTCGCTGCTGTGTTGGATCCATTGTGGATTGAACTTTCACAGTATCATGTTAGACCCGCTCGACATCCATTGCTTTCCTCCTCTCTAAGGTTCTCATAGTCATTATTGTCACCGATGTCCCACTGGGTGTGAGTTTTCCTTGCCCTTATGTGGGCCTACCGAGGATGTCGTGGTGGTTTGTGCAGCCCTTTGAGACACTAGTGATTTAGGGCTATATAAGTAAACATTGATTGATTGATTGATTGAAATTAATTAGCGCATGCTTACTTTTACCGCATGCCTTTGGTAAGCGCAGGAGTGAGAAGAGGTTTTAAATTAGTTAGCGCATGCTTACTTTTACCGCATGCCTTTGGTAAGCGCAGGAGTGAGAAGAGGTTTTAAATTAATTAGCGCATGCTTACTTTTACCGCATGCCTTTGGTAAGCGCAGGAGTGAGAAGATGTTTTAAATTAATCAGCGCATGCTTACTTTTACCGCATGCCTTTGGTAAGCGCAGGAGTGAGAAGAGGTTTAAAATTAATTAGCGCATGCTTACTTTTACCGCATGCCTTTGGTAAGCGCAGGAGTGAGAGGAGGTTTGAAATTAATTAGCGCATGCTTACTTTTACCGCATGCCTTTGGTAAGCGCAGGAGTGAGAAGAGGTTTCAGATTATCAATCAATCAATCAATGTTTACTTCTCAAAGATTAGTTAGCGCATGCTTACTTTTACCGCATGCCTTTGGTAAGCGCAGGAGTGAGAAGATGTTTCAAATTAATTAGCGCATGCTTACTTTTACCGCATACCTTTGGTAAGCGCAGGAGTGAGAAGAGGTTTCAAATTAATTAGCGCATGCTTACTTTTACCGCATGCCTTTGGTAAGCGCAGGAGTGAGAAGAGGTTTTAAATTAATTAGCGCATGCTTACTTTTACCGCATGCCTTTGGTAAGCGCAGGAGTGAGAAGAGGTTTCAAATTAATCAGCGCCCCGCCGGCAATTCAAGGAAATACGGTAGTCGGCGAAATGTCCACTGGTTGCTAGTTTAACGCTAGCTCCTAGCGGATGCTATATCACAACACAAGTTTAAACAAGTCGGGGGCCCCCCGCTCTCTCTCCCTCGCCATCAGTTTGGGGCTCCTGGGCTAAAGAGCCCTGACCTAAAACAACGCGTACAAATTAAAAGGCAGAGAGAGTATTTGAAGGTTGATTTAAAAAAAAAAAAAGCAAGAAATGAGGCCATGTTGGTCAGCAAGAAGGAGTCTGGAGACGAGTTGTGACGCGTGGTAAGAAGCATCCGTTGGTTTTGTTTAGTCACGTGCGGGGGGGGGGGGGGTTGGGGGGGGGGGCCCGCTTTGTGTGGCGTGTCCGCACTGGAGGGAAGATGCCGGGTTTGGACCGCCGTCTTTTGCTGTGACAGATGTGAACTTTTGACACCGGCTCCACCGGTTTATGTTCAACATGTGTGTGTGTGTTACTGTCTGTCTGTGTGTGTGTGTGTGTGTGTGTGTGTGTGTGTGTTTCTACCCTTCTTGAGACACCAAGAATGAAAAGAAGCTTCCATATGAGGAGGTGTGAACAAGTGATGACATAAATCATGGCCCCCATAAAGGCAAATGTCTCATTTGCACCCCTGCTGGTGACATCCATCAAAATGAGGGTGGTCCCAAAAAGGAGGGATTTTTATAAATTAACTGTGTATCGCTTTTAAAAGTGCCCCCCCCCCCTCTGGTCAACATATGAAATAACAAGTGTGTGTAAAAAAAATTGAAGTGCTCCCCCTTTGGTCAACATATGAAATAATAAGTGTGTGTACAAATTTAAAGTGCTCTCCTTTGGTCAACATATGAAATAACAAGTGTGTGTAAGAAATTGAAATGAGCCCCCTTTGGCCACAATTAATAAAAACATAAATATATATGTATATAGAGACATACTGTAATAACTTATAGTAAATAATTAAGATTAAAAAACAATTACCAACAAAAAATAAAAACTAAACAGAAAAAAAACAAACATAGTGTGTCAAATTTTTTCTTATAAAATTAAAATTGGGGACACTTTCTCATATTCTTTCTGCTTCTGTAATATTGCAATATTGTCTCGTGAAACTGTTACTTTTTCATGTAAAATTATTCATTTCTAATACAAAATGGTGACATTTGTCATATAAAATTCGTACTTGTATCACAATAGTGCCAATTTTTTTGTTGTTCTTGTAAAATACTGACATTTTTTGAGTAAAATTATGACTTTTGTCATAATTTTGCAAAGTGATTATTATTCTAATATTGCCAACATTTCAAAAGTTTTCTTATGGAATTGTGACTTCTGCCGAGTAAAATTTCGAGTGTGTGTACAAATTCAAAGTGCTCTCCCTCTGGTCAACATATGAAATAACAAGTGTGTGTAAGAAATTGAAATGAGCCCCTTTTGGCCACGATTAATAAAAAAATAAAATATATATGTATATAGAGACATACTGTAATAACTTAGAGTAAATAATTAAGATTAAAAACCAATTACCAAAAAAAAAACAAAAAAACCCAAAAACAAACGTAGTGTGTCGACTTTTTTCCTATAAAATTGGGGACACTTTCTCATATTCTTTCTGCTTCTGTAATATTGCAATATTGTCTCGTAAAACTGTTACTTTTTTATGTAAAATTATTACTTTTTTCATACAAAATGGTGACATTTGTCATATAAAATTCTGACTTGTATCACAATATTGCCAATTTTTTTGTTGTTTGTGTAAAATACTGACAT
This sequence comes from Nerophis ophidion, assembly GCF_033978795.1. Lineage (NCBI taxonomy): Eukaryota > Metazoa > Chordata > Actinopteri > Syngnathiformes > Syngnathidae > Nerophis > Nerophis ophidion. Next base: position 84,263,757 of record NC_084613.1, read on the forward strand.
TTTTGGAGTAAAATTATGACTTTTGTCATAATTTTGCAAAGTGATTATTATTATAATATTGCCAACATTTCCAAAGTTTCCTTATAGAATTGTTTTAAAAGTGCTCCCCCTCTGGTCAACATATAAAATAACAAGTGTGTGTAAAAAAAATTGAAGTGCTCTCCCTCTGGTCAACATATGAAATAACAAGTGTGTGTAAGAAATTGAAATGAGCCCCTTTTGGCCACGATTATGAAATATATATATATATATATATATATATATATATATATATATATATATATATATATATATATATATATATATATATATATTTGTATATAGAGACATACTGTAATAACTTATAGTAAATAATGAAGATTAAAAACCAATTACCAACAAAAAATAAAATAAAAAAAACAAAAAAAAAACAAACGTAGTATGTCCACTTTTTTCTTATAAAATTGGGGACACTTTCTCATATTCTTTCTGCTTCTGTAATATTGCAATATTGTCTCGTAAAACTGTTACTTTTTTATGTAAAATTATTCATTTCTAATACAAAATGGTGACATTTGTCATATAAAATTCTGACTTGTATCACAATATTGGCAATTTTTTGTTATTCTTGTAAAATACTGACATTTTTTGAGTAAAATGATGACTTTTGTCATAATTTTGCAAAGTGATTATTATTCTAATATTGCCAACATTTCAAAAGTTTCCTTATAGAATTGTGACTTCTGCCGAGTAAAATTTCGAGTGTGTGTACAAATTCAAAGTGCTCTCCCTCTGGTCAACATATGAAATAACAAGTGTGTGTAGGAAATTGAAATGAGCCCCTTTTGGCCAAGATTAAAAAAAATTTAATAAATATTAAAAAAAATATGTATATAGAGACATACTGTAATAACTTATAGTAAATAATGAAGATTAAAAACCAATTACCAACAAAAAAAACAAAAAACAAACAAACATGGTATGTCCACTTTTTTCTTATAAGATTGGGAACACTTTTGTCATATTCTTTCTGCTTCTGTAATATTGCAATATTTTCTCATAAAACTGTTACTTTTTACGTAATTTTTTTTTTAATACAAAATGGTGACATTTGTCATATAAAATTCTGACTTGTATCACAATATTGCCAATTTTTTGTTGTTTGTGTAAAATACTGAAATTTTTTGAGTAAAATTATGACTTTTGTCATAATTTTGCAAAGTGATTATTATTATAATATTGCCAACATTTCCAAAGTTTCCTTATAGAATTGTGACTTCTGCCGAGTAAAATTTCAAGTGTGTGCACAAATTCAAAGTGCTCTCCCTCTGGTCAACATATGAAATAACAAGTGTGTGTAAGAAATTGAAATGAGCCCCTTTTGGCCAAGATTAAATTTGTTTTAATAAATATTAAAAAAAACATTTATATAGAGGCATACTGTAATAACTTATAGTAAATAATGAAGATTAAAAACCAATTACCAACAAAAAAATAAAATAAAAAAAACAGCAAAAAAAACAAACGTAGTATGTCCACTTTTTTCTTATAAAATTGGGGACACTTTCTCATATTCTTTCTGTTTCTGTAATATTGCAATATTGTCTCATAAAACTGTTACTTTTTTATGTAAAATTATTACTTTTTTCATACAAAATGGTGACATTTGTCATATACAATTCTGACTTGTAGCACAATATTGCCAATTTTTTTGTTGTCCTTGTAAAATTCTGATTATTATTATAATATTGCCAACATTTCCAAAGTTTTCTTACAGAATTGTGACTTCTGCCGAGTAAAATTTCAAGTGTGTGTACAAATTCAAAGTGCTCTCCCTCTGGTCAACATATGAAATAACAAGTTTGTGTAAGAAATTGAAATGAGCCACCTTTTGGCCACAATGAATAAAAAATTAAATAAATATTAAAAAAAACATGTATATAGAGACATACTGTAATAACTTATAGTAAATAATGAAGATTAAAAACCAATTACCAACAAAAAAAACAAAAAACAAACAAACATGGTATGTCCACTTTTTTCTTATAAGATTGGGAACACTTTCTCATATTCTTTCTGCTTCTGTAATATTGTAATATTGTCTCGTAAAACTGCTACTTTTTATGTAAAATTATTACTTTTTTAATACAAAATGGTGACATTTGTCGTATAAAATTCTGACTTGTAGCACAATATTGCCAATTTTTTTGTTATTCTTGTAAAATACTGACATTTTTTGAGTAAAATGATGACTTTTGTCATAATTTTGCAAAGTGATTATTATTCTAATATTGCCAACATTTCAAAAGTTTCCTCATAGAATTGTGACTTCTCCCGAGTAAAATTTCGACTCTTTTAATAAAATTGCCAAAATGTTTAACTTTTATTGTAAATTTGCGACCGATTGAGAAACATTCCAACTTTTATCAAAATATTGCACAAATGTTCCGTTTTTCTTGTTGAGTAAAATGACGACTTTTATTATAACACTGCCAAAATTCAATGTTTTTCTTGTGAAATTCCAACTCATTTCTCACAACTAACTTTTTATATATTTGCATAGTATGTATATATTATTAATGTTGTAAATACACATCTTTATATATCTAGAAAGGGTGGTCCTAAAGAGGGAGGCATTTTTCTCAGGTCTCAAGAAGGTAACAAATACACGAGTGTGTGTGTGTGTGTGTGTGTGTGTGTGTGTGTGTGTGTGTGTGTGTGTGTGTGTGTGTGTGTGTGTGTGTGTGTGTGTGTGTGTGTGCGATAGATGAGAGGAGCAGCAGGATCTGTGACTATCTGGGAGGTTGAGCGTAACGAGACACTGGGGACAGATTAGGTGAACATCCATCAGGAAGACTCTGATTTACAATCATGCTGACCAGCTTGTTGCCCCCCTTACAAAACACACACACACACACACACACACACACACACACACACACACACACACACACACACACACACACACGTCAAACGGGAAATAATGAGTCAATAAAAGTATTTTATCTCTTCTTACTAGTGTTCTCCCGATACCAATATTCTGGTACCGGTACCAAAATGTATTTTGATACTTTCCTAAATAAAGGCGACCACAAAAAAATGGCTTTATATGAACAAAAAAAAAAAAAATCTTAGGGTACATGAAACATATGTTTATTATTGTAATTTAGTCCTTAAATAAAAGAGTGAACATACTACGCAACTTGCCTTTTAGTAGTAAGTCAACAAAGAAAGTCGGCTGAAAAACATCATTTATCCACCCATTATTTTGTCTACATTATGAGGGACAAACTGTAAAAAAATGATTATTAATCCACTTGTTTATTGTGGAGAAGCGCAGCTGGCGAACGAGCAGTGGGTCAGGGACGGCGGAAAGGAGGCGGAGAATGCGGCCGAGCGGAGAGGCGGGGCGGAAGCGACGCCGCAATCGAGTTCAGGTGCGTGGATCTTGCACCTACACACAATCAATGAATCTCCTCTGGCTGTATAAAAGGGCAGCCCGCAGCAGTGGACGAGTACCAAACGCTTCAGAGAGCAAGACGACGACGACGACGAGGGCGGCTGAAAAGCAAGCTGTATTGAAAAATAAAGCAAGTCAAACCTGCTCGATCGTGTCCTTCCTTGATGGTCCTTGGAACCCGCACGGCATGAGATTGTCACATTCATTTACTGTTAATACCTGCTTATTTTATGTTTCAACATGTATAGTACCGAGTTTGATTCATTGACATTGCAGTACTATACTAGTACCAGTATACCGTAACCCTACTTATAGTTTTTTGGTGTAACTATCATACTTTTATTGTGATTAATGAATTATAATAATAACATGCTCCTTATAATGTTAGTACAAAACCGCAAAAGCAGTGAAGTTGTCACGTTGCGTAAATGGTCGATAAAAAAGAGAATACAATGATTTGCAAATCCTTTTCAACTTATATTCTGTTGAATAGACTGCAAAGACAAGACATTTCATTTGTTATTTTTTGCAAATATTAGCTCATTTGGAATTTGAGGCCTGCAACATGTTTAAAAAAAAGCTGGCAGGAGTGGCAAAAAAAGACGAAGACAGCTGAGGAACGCTCATCAAACACTTATTTGGAACATCCCACAGGTGCGCAGGCTAATTGGGAGCAGGTGGGTGCCATGGTTGGGTATAAAAGCATCTTCCATGAAATGCTCAGTCATTCACAAACAAGGACTTTGTCGACAAATGCCAGAGCAAATTGATTAAAAATAACAATTCTCAACCAGCCATTGCAAGGAATTTAGGGATTTCACCATCTAATATCGTCAAAAGGTTCAGAGAATCCGGACAAATTACCGCACGTAAGCCGAAAACCAACATTGAATGCCCGTGACCTTGGATCAAAAAGCGACATCTGTGTGTAAAGGATATCACCGCACTGGCTCAGGAACACTTCAGAAAACACTTATTTGGAACATCCCACAGGTGTGCAGGCTAATTGGGAGCAGGTGGGTGACAAGATTGGGTATAAAAGCATCTTCCATGAAATGCTCAGTCATTCACAAACAAGGACTTTGTCGACAAATGCCAGAGCAAATTGTTTAAAAAGAACAATTCTCAACCAGCCATTGCAAGGAATTTAGGGATTTCACCATCTAATATCATCAAAAGGTTCAGAAAATCCGCACAAATTACTGCACGTAAGCCGAAAACCAACATTGAATGCCCGTGATCTTGGATCAAAAAGCGACATCAGTGTGTAAAGGATATCACCACACGGGCTCAGGAACACTTCAGAAAACACTTATTTGGAACATCCCACAGGTGTGCAGGCTAATTGGGAGCAGGTGGGTGACAAGATTGGGTATAAAAGCAGCTTCCATGAAATGCTCAGTCATTCACAAACAAGGACTTTGTCGACAAATGCCAAAGCAAATTGATTAAAAATAACAATTCTCAACCAGCCATTGCAAGGAATTTAGGGATTTCACCATCTAATATCATCAAAAGGTTCAGAGAATCCGGACAAATTACTGCACGTAAGCCGAAAACCAACATTGAATGCCCGTGACCTTGGATCAAAAAGCGACATCAGTGTGTAAAGGATATCACCACATGGGCTCAGGAACACTTCAGAAAACCACCGTCAGCAACTACAGTTGGTCGCTACATCCGTAAGTGCAAGTTAAAACTACTACGCAAGGCCAAAGCCATTTATCAACAACACCCAGAAACGCACAAATATATTATCCAACTTTTTTTTTTTAAATACAAATGTTTTAATCAGTCCAACAAAGTAATACACAATTATACAATAAACCAAACCAATTTGTATCCCGCTTGCAATCTCCCCCCCCATACATTAAACAAGATGTCACCGCGAAACACAACAATGATTAATCACGCGCCGCAAATTATAAGCACCTGTATGAAGGAGCAGCCAGGCGAGGGACACGCCCATCGACCGACTGCATGCTTTCACTCTATTAGACAGACAGGACGCCCCCCGTCTCACACCCACCCACACCTTTGTTGACCCTCCACGTTACAACCAGGGGCGGTTCTAGGCATGCTTATATGAAGGGGCAGTCAGAAATGTGAAGGGGGGGCATCATGTGTGCACATCATGCTCCAGCACTTTTTTTTTCTGTGCTTATAGTAACGATGCTTTCTTCATTGAAACGGGTCTTTAGCTACGTGTCCAACCCCAACCTGGAGTAGTGGATTGCACTTTGTCAGGCCTCTACCTGCAGACCTGTCCAACTTGGGGGTCCCACCTGAAGACTAAGCTCCTGCTGGTATAGCTCTTATGCAAACCGCCTGACCACAATAAGGTGGCAATCCCTCAGGGGGGGAAACTAAAAAACAAAAATAAATTAATAAAATAAAATAAAACATCCTTCATCCAGATTTGATCAACCAACAACATAACATTTATCCTAACTGGATGGCCTAACTCTCAAATAAATGTTGACCCAAAGTAGGACTTCACAGACTACAGTCAATATTTACAAAACTGAAAGGTAGTCTGATAAATAATGATAAAAAAGAATCTCAAACTAATTTATAAAACAGAACGTGGGCACAAAATTCATTCACTCCAATGTGTGTGTGTTGCCCACTTGCTTGTAAATTGATGAAAACGGCAGTGTTTTTGTTTTTAGGTGTCTTGGTCATATCAAATGAAACTTATAATTTGTTTATTGCAAAATGTAGATTGAAACATTAAAGGTTGACTATGTAGAATTACAAGAAAAACTACAGAAAAAGAATTCCAGCAGTCGATTGCCAGACCGTTGCTAGGTAAAACGGGCCGTTGCTAGGGACTCCGCTCTGAACAGAGGACAGCAGAGGACTGCTAATACCTTATGTTTGATTTTTACCCTCATTAACAGCATGATAAATGACTTGTAGCTTGTTACAGGGACAGTGGAGGCTCTGCCTTCCAAACCACTGCTGCTCAGAGCCTCCGCTGTCACTGCTCTCGTCAAGTTGTAAAAAAAAAAAAAAAAAAAAAAAGGAACTCCGTAGCACCGAAAGTCCGCGACGATAAACGTGTTTATGACAGATAAGACTACACAAATACACCCATCCTAACAAGTATATGATAAATGTAGACAACTTTTCCTTTTCTTTTACTTTCATACTGCAACAGTGATTGGATGTTTACTGAGGGCTGAGGGGTGTGTGTCTGCTGCGCAGCCTGTGGAATGTTGAATACACGCGCAGCGGAGGGAGGGATGAGAGGGAAGCCGACACTACTATATCGTGTGTGTCCCTTTTTCGGCGTTTTTTCCGCTAGTGCAGATAATTTTGTCAACTTGTAATGTAGTAATTTTGTGAGTTTATTAAAATTTACTTTCTCAAATTTAGATTTGAGGGGGCAAGACATTTATTTAAGGGGGCTCTGCCCCCTCTTGCCCCTGCGTAGAGCCGGCCATGGTTACAAGCCCTACCTTTCTAGCTCCAAGTCAAAGTCATTACATCCACACAAAACATGACTATTTTTGGGCTAGCAATGACTTTTAAACACATAAAAAAAATGTCTGTGAATGTTCTGAACTCCTCTTTCCTAATGCCAAGGTCATGTTGAGCAGAATATTAGAGCCTGGGGAAAGTACGAGAGGTGGCGGGAGGACTGGATAGGTGATCAACCCAAGTTTTAATGCATTTTGTGATCCATCAGAGGGATTAGATCAGGGGTGTCCAAACTTTTTCCACTGAGGGCCGCACACTGAAAAATCAAAGGAAGCGGAGGCCGTTTTGATATGTTTTTATTTCAAAAACCAGTACAATATATGTGTGAAAATATACATTTAGGCCTCCACTCAGGCTGGATCCCAGGGACCCCAAAAGGATTGTGGTCGAAAAAATATTTAAAATGTGTCATTATTTTGTATTATTGTTTTTCAAGGTTTAAATCTCTAGAGCAGGGGTCACCAACACCAGGTCGCCCGTAAGGACCAGATGAGTCGCCCCCGCTGGCCTGTTCTAAAAATAGCTCAAATAGCAGCACTTACCAGTGAGCTGCCTCTATTTTGTTAATTGTATTTATTTGCTAGCAAGCTGGTCTCGCTTTGCTAGACATTTTTAATTCTAAGAGAGACAAAACTCAAATAGAAATTGAAAATCCATGAAAATATTTTAAAGACTTGGTCTTCACTTGTTTAAATAAATTCATTTATTTTTTTACTTTGCTTCTTATAACTTTCAGAAAGACAATTTTAGAGAAAAAATACAACCTTAAAAATGATTTTCGGATTTTTAAACACATATACCTTTTTTACCTTTTAAATTCCTTCCTCTTCTTTCCTGACAATTTAAATCAATGTTCAAGTAAATTTATTTTTTATTGTAAAGAATAATAAATAGATTTTAATTTAATTCTTCATTTTAGCGTCTGTTTTTTTCGACGAAGAATTTTGTGAAATATTTCTTCAAACTTATTATGATTAAAATTCCCCAAAAAATATTCTGTCAAATCTAGAAAATCCGTAAAATCAATTTAAATCTTATTTCAAATTCTTTTAATTGCTTTTAAAAATTTTGTCCGGGAAAATCTAGAAGAAATAATAATTTGTCTTTGTTAGAAATACAGCTTGGTCCAATTTGTTATATATTCTAACAAAGTGCAGATGGGATTTTAACTTATTTAAAACACGTCATCAAAATTCTAAAATTAATCTTAATCAGGAAAAATTACTAATGATGTTCCATAATTTATTATTATTTTTTCTCCAAAAGATTCGAATTAGCTAGTTTTTCTCTTCTTTTTTTCGGTTGAATTTGAATTTTAAAGAGTCGAAATTAAAGATAAACTATGTTTCAAAATTAAAATTTTCATGTTTTTCTTGTTTTCTCCTCTTTTAAACTGTTTTTTCATCGTTTAAAAGGAAAAAAAATGTACGACGGAATGACGGACAGAAATGTCCATTTTTTTAATTTATATAGATTTATTTATTAAAGGTAAATTGAGCAAATTGGCTATTTTTGGCGATTTATTTAAGTGTGTATCAAACTGGTAGCCCTTCACATTAATCAGTACCCAAGAAGTAGCTTTTGCTTTCAAAAAAGTTGGTGACCCCTGCTCTAGATCAACATCAATATAACGTTTGTAAAGATTTAAGTTGTATGCCCTTTTTGTCAAAGAAAACCATGTTTTGTTATGGAAAAAAAAACACAAAATATGTAACAGTTTCCCCAATAGAATTTTAAAGTGGAATATTTGAGATTATAGAATAATTGGAGCCTTAAAAATGTCAACACATAACACCATTGATTTCAATTTGTTATTATTTTTTTTAGCAATGACACACAAAAAAAAAAATCGCATTAAAATTATTGGGGATCCAAAAGGTCCTACTCGTTAAAAATAATTTTTTTTTTTTTTTTTTTTTACTGTTTACTTTAAACACAATCGTCTTGAGATTAACTTCAGATCCATCTGTCAATTATAACTTTTATTGTTGTTCATGTTTTTGTTTGTTCTTATCAGCTCTCTTTAGTTAAACACAAACACAAAATATGCAACATTTCCTCACAAAATATCTCAAAGTGGAATATTTAATGTGGCATTGATTTGATTAATTATTTTTTTTTTTTAAAGAAAATAACAGCCTGCATGGCAGCTTTGTTTTATTAGAGTAAACATTGCAACATTTTCTTCTCACATTTCACCTGTTTACTCTTTTATACCACTTTTTATGGTTTTATTTTTTTAATCGTATTTTTAGAATGTGCTTAGGGCCGTTACAAAAATTACCCGAGGGCCATTTGTGGCCCCCGGGCCGCACTTTGGACACCCCTGGATTAGATAGATGAGTGTTTTCCAACCACAAAGTACAGTCTGGTGTGCCGTGGGAGATTATTTAATTTCACCTATTTGGCTAAAATATTTTGTGCAAACCAGTAATTATAGTATAAAAAAAAAAGATGTATAAAAAAAAGATGTATATATTAGGTCCCCTTGGGTACCTAATATTTTTCACACCCCCCCTAAATCAAAATACAATCAAAAAACCTTATAGTATTTGTTTTTCTAGTACAAAATACTTTGAGTTGCTGGCACCAGCCCCTAAATGCCACCTAACTAAAGATACGTGTATTGTTTTCTCAATACGGTGTTAGCTTTCACTGTTATGCTGATGACACCCAACTCTACATGCCCCTAAAGCTGACCAACACGCCGGACTGTAGTCAGTTGGAAGCGTGTCTTAATGAAATTAAACAATGGATGTCCGCTAACTTTTTGCAACTTAATGCCAAAAAAACGGAAATGCTGATTATCGGTCCTGCTAGACACCGACCTCTATTTAATAATACAACT